>NC_088882.1:28482979-28715223 GCF_032884065.1 Artemia franciscana | reverse complement strand
GGAGTGGCCTCAAACCGTAGGCTAATTATTCAAGTTCTATCTGATAACTAAAAGTTCTAGCAGAAATTGCAGTGCAATAATTTATCATAGCTTAGATTTCAATGACAAATCAACCTGATTTAGTGTAACCGGAAATTTCTAGAATGTTTTGAACCGGCTGAAAATGGTTCAGCACGTTTTAACGTACACGTTAGTGTACATTTGCTTATAAGCATTTGCTTATAAGCATTTGCTTATAAGCTTAATTAGTCAATTTCTTTGCTGAGGATTATGTATTATTCATTATAAGTAGTCAAATTAGTCACAGTGGTATGAAAATGCTATTATTGCGTGAAGACAAAACAAGCGTTTTATGGACATATAATGGCTTTTTTAGAGTTTCGTCACAAGATTATTGTCATTCATCGAATTTAGATTTTTTCATTTTTCTAAAGAAAAAGCCTGAACATAATTTGAGAGTAGATTCTCTGATGATACTTAAACAAAAATTTTTAGTTTAAAATAAGTATTTTATAGCTTTAAACTTATATTAACTTTAAACTTGTATTTATATTTTAAACTCAGGATTTTTTTTTAATGATTTATCGTAAGATTGCTATGAAGCTGCTGAAAGACAAGAGAAGCAAAATAAAGGATGTAAATAGACTGTAGTCTTAGAAGCAGTTTAAGGTATAGTTAATGTCCTTAACCAAATGCCAAAGTTTATTATGCACGGCAGAAAGTCACTACAATGTAGAAAAAAACGTAAACTTCAATACAATGGGGCTACATGAACAAGGACAAGGTAGAAAAAAATTAGCTTCAGAACTGTCAAGGATAGATGTGACCTATTCATGGTTATATTGTGTCTAAGCTAAAGGCAGTCCTCAAACAGGATAACAAGAAACCAGAACGCCTAATTCTCAAAATTGTGTTTTTGTCTCGGTTATTTTGGATTAAACTAGCGGACGACATTGATTGACTGTGAAGTTTGTTGACGAAAGAACCATCTATTAAAAACAAATATATTCAAAATTTTAAACACGGTATGTGCATGTACCTATGTTGTTTGGCATTAATCCGTTACAGCAGCACAATATACTGTGTATACACTCAACCATCTTAAAAGAGGAAGTATGTAAGAATATATTGTAAATTTTTGGTAGAATTCTAGTTAATTGACTTCTTGCTGTCTTGGAAAGGGCCTAGGTTAGGAAAATGAAACTTTCAGGGATGGGTCTACAGGCTAAAGTATGTCACAGGAAGGTATTTTGAAGTACCTAACTCCACTGATTCTCCCTCTAGAGGGCGCTGAACTTTGATGATCTTCAAAAATATGTTTTTAATTGAGGGTAGATTTTTAAATTTCATTAGTTTAATTGCTAGGCCTAGCCAATCTTGGAATTTAGCCTATTATTTTAGGTGAAACTTTCAGGAATGATTGTAGAGCCTAAAATATATTCTAAGAATTTACTGGCTGTGTATATATGACCATTCCATTACATATGGAGACATGTTAAGAAAAAATTCTTACTTCATAATATGCAAATAGGCTAATCACAGTTAATATATTTCTAAAGTTGTTTGCCAATGATATGAAAGTCTACTTATCCATAAAAATATAACAGAAATACAACTTATGTGAGCGGAATTGGACTCTCTGGTTCAGTTGTGTGAGTCCAGTTCCATGTTTATGAATCCATCCAAGTATGTTGTTTTACATTATGGACATAGAATACCTCCCAATTACACATATCTATTGTGTGGTACAAATATCCCTTCTGAAGAAATGGTGCAAAACCTTGATATCCATTTTGATACCAAACTAAAATTTGATAAGCTTGATTCAGCAATCATGAGAAATACAAACTGCTGTCTATTGTCTTTGAAGAGAAGTTTCAGAAAATTCAATCTTTGAAATTTCCTTTTGGTTTACAAGTCTCTAGTTTGCTCACTTCTCAGATCTGGTTTACATTAACTTTGATAGATGAGCTTTGCATAGAAAAGGTACAAAAGAGGGCATTAAGGATGATTCCTTACCTTCAGCATCTTCCCTACAAAGAGATGTTTCTCAACACAATATAAATGAGCTTATTAATTTGGCAAATGCCTGGTTATTGAGCTTTGACACATCTATATGCCATGCCCTTCATTTTGGAGAAAAAACTCATGTTTTGGGTACACTCTCAATGACCTACCACATATGGCTGTTCCCAAGGATAGAGATCCGGGTGTCTTTGCCAAGCCTGTGTATCTGACAGTGTGTTTGCCTGTCTCTGTGTCTGACTCTGTGTGTATTTTGTCTCTAATTTCAGTTGTAGTTCAGCTAAGAGTGTTCAGTTGAAGCCTTTTTTTGAAGTTGGTTATTAATTTAACTCCATGCTCAACAGTATCCTTAATTATTTTTGATGTTCTGAGAATTTGCTATCCTTCTTGAAACCATTATATTGAGGCCAGTTGTTTAGATGTTGTCTTAGGATATCTGATCATATGTCAAAACAGTCAATAAATGTAAACAATTCTTTGGTAAATAAATTTACTAATCCTCTATCAACTACCTGTTTTAATTTTTCTTTCCTAACTTTTGGGTTTACAACCCTAGCATGCTCTGATGATTCATCTGTGCTACTGAACAATTTATTAGCCATTTACAACTTTTTGTTACCTGTAACAAAAAAAGAAATAATGAGATCAAAAAAAATAATGGGATCAAAAAAAAATAATCCAGACAACTCTGCATTCAAATACCACAAATGGATTAAAAACTTGGTCAGGGCTATTTCTGCAATATTGTTCTCACATACTTAATAGTCTAACAGACTATGCAAACTACTTAAATCTTGATTTGGTACAAGATGAGCTTCTGGAGCATTGAACCAAGCTTTACAATAAATTTTAACTAGGAAAACAGATGTGGCACAAAGATAACTTTCTTTCTTCACATCTTAAATTCACAGCTAAAAATGGAAATTTTAAAGCAGTAATAGCCTTATCCATCCACCCAGTGGGACAAAGGGCTCTTAGAAAAAAAACCCACAACATTGACATCTAGTGATCCAACAAATACAAGAACCAACTGCAATATGTCCTTGTAGTCATATCTAGGGTGGCCCTTAGTTAATTTGGATTTGAATTCAGCAGCAACATTTGTAATTACTGTACTTCTGGAGTTTGCTGCTTTTGTACTAGATTATCACTAATACCTATTTTGTATTTTCCTTTGTCTATCTTGGGTCATGCAGTGAGGAATCTATTAAAAAAATATAGATCAGGCCCAGTGGTTGATTCCATTTTTGTGTCAAATATGCCTTTGAACAGAATTTCCCAAGATAAGATGATGGCAAGCTAGGCATAACAACTCTTTCCTAACGTTTGTTCCAATGTGATGGAAGTCCCTCTGAGTCTTTCATGTTGGATGCTGTAGTGTTGAAGCACATTGCTTGTGCAGTGTTGGGAAGACTCACAACACTGAATTTCTAGGCATTCATGCATGGCTATGGCTTGCTCTTCTCCAAGGCTGTTTGCTGTTACAGGAATTCTCAGCAGCTTTTCTTTTCCATTGTATGAAATCACAGTATCTCTTTGCTCATATTGTTTACTTTTTATAACACCTAGTAAAAGTTTACCATCCCAATGGACAATCATGAGGTCTTTTTCAGGTATGTGTACATTATCAACATGTTTTTTTTAATAATATTTTTCTTTGAACATTTGCCTTCTATAATTTAATAGAGTTTTAGAAATTTTGTACTCAAGAGGGTCAAGGTTTAGTGCTTCTAAAATAGCTATTGAAATTCTTGTATTTTGTTGGATAGCTCACATCAATACAACAAACTGGACAATTTCATGTTTGAAATGTCTTTAACACCCCTTGCAAATGAAACTTTTGTCCTGTTTCTCTCAGTTGGTCCTGGATCTTCTATAGAACCAGCTTAGTTTCAGTGTTCTATTTTCTTGTTATCCAAATATTTACCTTTCATTGTTGAGTCCTATTTTAGTTCCAGTAATTTTTCTGTTTAATTTCAGTGTTGAATTTTATGTAATTTAAATTGTTACCCTTCATTTTTTGGGTCCATTTTTTGTTTGACCCTTTTCCCAGTTTACTTTCAGTGGTTTTTTTTGTCATTCAAATCGGTATCTTTCATTGTTGGGTCCTATCTTAGTTTCAGTAATTTTCTGTTTAGTTTACAGTTATTTGAATCTGTAGTTCCAGTTATTTTTCTGTTTAATTTCAGTGTTGAATTTTATGTAATTTAAATTGTTACCCTTCATTTTTTGGGTCCTTTTTTTGTTTGACCTTTTTTCCAGTTTACTTTCAGTGGTGTATTTTTTGTCATTCAAATCGGTATCTTTCATTGTTGGTTCCTATTTTAGTTTCAGTAATTTTCTGTTTCATTTCAATGTTGTATTTTTGTCATTCAAATTGTTACCTTTCATTGTAGGATCCTATTTAGCTTTGAGTCTTTTTCTTCAGATTAGTTTCAGTGTTCTATTTTCTTGTTATACAAATAGTCATCTTTCATTGTTGAGTCATATTTTAGTTTCAGTAATTTTCTGTTTAGTTTCAATGTTGTATTTTTGTCATTGGAATTGTCACCTTTCATTGTTGGATCCTATTTTAGCTTTGAGTCTTTTTTTTTCAGCTTAGTTTCAGTGTTCTATTTTCTTGTTATTCAAATAGTTACTTTTATTGTTGAGTCCTTTTTTTAGTTCCAGTAATTATTCTGTTTCAGTGTTGAATTTTATGTAATTTAAATTGTTACTCTTCATTTTTTGGGTTCTTTTTTGTTTGACCTTTTTTCCAGTTTACTTTCAGTGGTGTATTTTTTGTCATTCAAATCGGTATCTTTCATTGTTGGGTCCTATTATTGTTTCATTAATTTTCTGTTTAGTTTCAATGTTGTATTTTTGTCATTCAAATTGGTACCTTTCATGGTTGGATCCTATTTTAGCTTCGAGTCTTTTTTTTTCAGCTTAGTTTCAGTGTTCTATTTTCTTGTTATTCAAATAGTTACTTTTATTGTTGAGTCCTATTTTAGTTCCAGTAATTTTTCTGTTTAATTTCAGTGTTGAATTTTATGTAATTTAAATTGTTACTCTTCGTTTTTTGGGTCCTTTTTTGTTTGACCTTTTTTTCCAGTTTTACTTTCAGTGGTGTATTTTTTGTCATTCAAATTGTTATCTTTCATTGTTGGGTCCTATTTTAGTTCCAGTAATTCTTCTGTTTAATTTCAGTGTTGAATTTTATGTAATTTAAATTGCTACCCTTCATTGTTGGGTCCTTTTTTTTACCTTTTGTTCCCAGTTTTACTTTCAGTGGTGTATTTTTTGTCATTCAAATTGTTATCTTTCATTGTTGGGTCCTATTTTAGCTTTTAGTCTTTTTTTCAGCTTAGTTTCAGCGTTCTATTTTCTTGTTATTCAAATAGTTGCTTTCATTGTTGGGATCTATTTTAGGTCCTGTCATTTTTCTGTTTAGGTTCAGTGTTGATTTTTTTTGTCATTTAAATTGTTACCCTTCATTGTTGCATCCTTTTTTTTTGTTTGACCTTTTTTCCAGTTTTACATTCAGTGGTGTATTTTTTGTTATTCAAATTGTTATCTTTCTTTATTGGGTCCTAATTCAGTTTCGTTTCAGTGTTGTATTTTCTTGTTATTCAAATAGTTACCTTTCACTGTTGGGTCCTATTTTAGTTTCACTAATTTTTCTGTTTAGTTTCAGTGTTGTATTTTTGTCATTCAAATTGTTCCCTTTCACTGTTGGGTCCAATTTTAGATTCACTGATTTTTTTTTTGTTTAGCTTCAGCGTTGTATTTTCTTGTTATTCAAATATTTACCTTTCATTGTTGGGCCCTACTTTAGTTTTAGTATTTTTTCTATTTAGTTTCAATGTTAAATTTTAGTCCCTCAAATTGTTACCTTTCATTGTTGGGTCCTATTTTAGTTCCGCTTAAAAACACTTATAGTGGATGGATCGGGATGAAACTGGGCGGAAAAAATAATCAGAAGTCCTAGATACATGATCAACATAACCGGAATTGATTCGCTCTATTTGGGGGAGTTAGGGGGGGGGTTGATTTTGAAAAATTCTATTCTAGCACCCTGAATTTGCAAAATCTCCAAAATTTCATTTATTAAGAACAGCCAAGGGTATTTTGTTGAAACTTTCAGGACATTTTTAGGGGGCTATAGGAAAGAGGTTGGAGGACACCAGCTCCCTCATATGCCTTTTTGGTGGTCCTGTCTGCAAGAATTTTGATTCAGGCATGTATTTCAAAATAGTCAAAAGCTCAAATGCTTATGCCAATGACAAAATTTCCAAAGCTTTGGAGAGGGATACCAAACACAATAAAACATTCTGCATCTATACTTATTGTCAGAAGGACGTGTTGTCATTATCTAAGGAACAGCTGAGGATATTAAGTTGGAAATTTCTGGGGATGATGAACAGCTGTTGGAGGGTAACCAGCACCTCCTGCCCTTTTTATATGCTCCCTCCCATCCTCACTAATCAAAATGTTGGAAAAGCAATGTTGTTCAAGACAGTCAAGAGATCTAGTAACTATGCCTCTAGGGATCCAAAACACACCCCACAAAAACCCTTAGGGTAAGGATAATAAATTATGGCAATATTTTCTTTTTTTGCATGCAGGATTTATCATTAGGAAAAAGAAGAATTGTTTTTATTCTAGCTGTGCTTGCAAAGGCTAAAAGTATTAAGAGTAAACTTTCGGGAATATTGAAGGGTATGTTAAACTAAATCTACACAATAACTAACACAATATGCATCCTATTTATCAAAAAGGTATAGGTGCAAACTGCAAACTCACAAGAAAAGCTGGGGATATTGAGTCTAGACTCTCAAGGCATGTTGGGGAAGATGTGAAAAATAAATGGAGGGCAACCTGTCCCCCTCCCATTTTCTTTTAGTTGCTCTTCTTCCAAAGATATCTGTTAAAAAATTTAGAATAGTCCTCTTGTTCAAAATAGTTGAAAAGTGAAAGAACTATACCTGACTTAAGCCCACAACCCCCTGGGACAAAGTCACTGATTCAGTGACTTTGAGGAAATATATGTGTAGGATGGGGCCTAGGCACCCTTCAATTTTTTGTCACTTAAAAAGGGAAGTAGAACTTTTAATTTCTGTTAGAATGAGCTCTCTCGCGAGTTTTTAGGACCTCTGATTCAGTACAATCACCCCTGGAAAAACAAACAAACAATTAAATACGCATCCATGATCTGTCTTCAGATAAAAAAACCAAATTCCACATTTTTGTAGATAGGAGCTTGAAACTTCTGCAGTAGGGTTTTCTGATACACTGAATCTGGTGGTGTGAATTTCGTTATGGGTCTATGACTCTAAGGGGGTTTTACCCCCATTTTTTCAGGCTCACAACTTCTGATGGGTAAGACAAAAATTGATGAAAATTATATATTTGAAATTAATATTAAGTTGTAATTTTTTTATGTAATTATTTTTATCAAAATTCGTTTTTTTTAGAGCTTCGGTTATTATTGAGTCGGGTCGCTCCTTTCTACAGTTAGTTACCACGAAGTTTTTGATACAACATAAGGGGTAGCTATTTTGAGCATTTCGATTCTTAAAAGGGGCACTAGAACATCTGATTTTTAATCCAATGAGCCCCCTCCAGAGATAATATGACCATCCTTTCCGTAAAAGCCTTATATGCCCTCGGAGAATTACTTACAACCCTTGCGCTGAGGTCTGTGGGAGGGATTTTGAGTGTGAATTTTAATTTCATGTGTTTTTGAAGTTCATGGGCGTAGATAATAGGTGGACAAAAACATTTGTCCAAGAGCAAGGTGGACAAATCTTTCAAAAACATTTTTGCTTGAGAGGATTTCCTGAATATTAATAATAGAATGGTTTTTTGGTCCAGATCCCCAAAACACAGTTCCATTGAGTGGATGCCGCTTTTGAATCCTATTATGGACATAAAATCTTTGGAATAGAAAGGTTCCCTGCAAAAATGTTTTGAAAAAAAAAAATAGTGTCTTAAAGTACTATGTATCACCCATGTTTGCACCGTCATTACAAAACACCACGTGTGCGTGTGTGCCATATGTTATAATTGAAGATTCCCTACAGGAGCTGAAGAAACAAGTCACCATAGGTTGTGTCACACTTAGCATCAGTAAACATTCCCCTATTACATAAAAGCCAAGGAAATCTTGACACTTCTTAAAAAACATCTTGTCTATGAAATTGGTTGCTAAACCCTCCCTACTCTTGGTGGATAGGCTAGGGCCCCGGCTTAATTGGATGCTAGGTTCCCCCCAGTGACATTGGATACTATAGCCCTAGTGGTAAGGCTAGAAGACCGATTAAATTTGATTCTAGGGGGCTCCCCTAACGAAATTAGATGCTGGATACCCCTGGTAGTCAGGATTGGGCCCGGTAAAATTGAATGTTTAGGGTTTATGGAGGAACTGGAAGCTAGGGGCCTGGTGGGATTTCTCGCTTGGGGTCTGTTGTCTTTAACGTTACCCACTAGTGAGCCTCTGAAGGTTTTTCTAGCCTTTGTTGGTTTACAAACGACTCTTTGTTATGTAAAAAGCAAAAGTTAACATTCCTTATGACGTAACAGACAACGGCATATCCTATAAAATATTTTGTATGATGTAACAGACACTTGTATTTTGAAAAATCTAAAAATGTTTCAGGACTGGTGCTTGAAGGATTAGTTGGCAGAAAACTTTAAACTCGTTGACTATCTAAGTTTGTTAATTGGAGCTTGAAATTTCGACTCTAGATTTCTCTCATGCATTTTATGTGATGATACAATTTTTATCGTATCATCTTTTTTTTCAAAAATCAGAGGAGCTTACTCAGCTTTCTATCTTCTGATGGGTATTCTTTAAACTTCAAGAAATATATAAATTTGCAAACAGCATAAAAACCAAAAATTTTTATACAAAAGCAAGGACAGGCACCTAATCTTAGCAGTTTCATGTCTGCAGCGTCTTTGCTTCTGTATTTCTCTCTCTCCCTTTCTCTGTCCCTCAATTTTCGTTATCACTATCCTCTTAATCACTTTTGTATGTTTGTGTTTCCATTGCTGTCTTTCTCTTCTGTTTCCTTCTTTCTGCTTATCTGAGTCTTGGCTGAACTTTTCGTTAAGAAGTAATGATGCCAAGGCTTTTTTAAAAAAAAATGGATTTTTAACTGAGAACTTTTATTGTAAGTGTTTAATTGTTTTTATTTTTTCTTTGCTGAAGACGGCCCTTAGATATAGGGCCGAGATATTCAAATAGGTTTTGTTGGTTCACTGTCTTGGGAAATAAGTCCTCATTATTTTCTCTTTTGTTGTTGCATTCTGCTTATCTCGATGTCTCTTCGCCCCCTCTCTCTCTCTGTCAATGTTGTTTTATCTGTTTGAAATAGTTCATTTAAATAAGTGTAAAATTAGTTATCGTTTAGTATGCAAGGCGTGTTTTTTTTCTTTTCTTTTTTTTAAGTAAGGTCTTTTGGAACATAAGTACACAATGAAAACTTATTCCAAAAAAGTAAATTTGTTCTTCAAAAAATTTAGACTTTCTTCTATTTGACAGCATAGTTACCAAGTTTGTTGTGACACATATCATATCTCTGAACTAATTTTAAATTGACTGCTGTATAAAAACTTGTCGCCTCTTCTGGTAAAGCATGAATTCACTTCCGTTTTTACATTTTTATCATCATTGTAACGGTTGCCACTGAGGTGCAATGAGGTGTTGCTTGAATTGGAGAAACGCATGGTAGTCACTCGGTGCAAGATCGGGACTTATATTCTGAGTGATCTGAAACTGTCGAACAACTGTCCATGATTTTGTGCTGTGAAAGAGTCTGTTCAAACTTCTAATTCCAATGACAACCGATAAAAAGATGACGACGACATAAAACCAGCAGTGACCTCGTGGTTATTGGAGACGGTGGAAAGATGAAGACTTTACTTTAAAATAAGTTGAGAATTATATTGAGCGTTTGAAAAAACTTGGTAACTATGTCAAAAAATAGAATTCTGGAAATACATTCACTTTATTGAAATAATATTTTGCTGTGTACATATATTCAAACGGAAAATACTTAAAAACACGCCAATATACTCAAACTTTAGTAGTTTGACTGAAACGTCAATTGCTGTACGGAACTTAAAATATTTCAGGAGACCTTATAGAATTAGAAAGAAACCCCATCTGTGGTATCATTCCAGTCAATCACTGGGCAATATACATCGGCCCCTGGAGCTACCTTGGCGATGACGGCAGGGAGAAGTTTGCACCACATGTCGTGGTGTATTTGCCTGGGGAAGGTGACCCTACAAAGAGCCCATCCTTTTTGTATTTTGTGAGGTCGCCCATTTGTTTCGCCGTGAGTATCCCTTTTTTAAGTTAGCGTAAATTAATTTTCAAATCAAACGCAAGCTTTACTCCTTTCCCCTTTTTCTGTGATGCTTGTTCTACATTAACTTCATAGGATACCAAAATTTTTTCAGTGAGTCGTATTTTCTTGTGATCTTTGTAACAGAACACTTTGAAGCTTTCTTTGCCTTTGCTATCTTTAACGATTTGCAGGACTCGGACTGGTACATTTGAAAATGAGCCAGGACTAAAAAAAAATTGTTTAAAGGGCATCTTGAAGATAGAAACGAGAAAAAAATCACTTATGTCGTAGTGAGCTGGTTCACAGATGGCGTTAGCGAACACCTTTGTGCCGGGATGCCTGATGGACTTTGGAGACCTGCGAAAGTTTATTCCATCGTACTCTGGCATCCACGCTATGGTTAACAATTTTATCCAAAGCAAATATTTTGCAGTGCCATGCAGCACTGTACACAATTCCAGTAGTTGTGCAGTGAAATAAATATCCAAACAAAAATTTATTCTTGGCTAAGAAATTAGTTGGAGAACCCACTGCGACATTATGGCATGTAATTTGACGAAAGGTCCTGATTTTCCGAACTAACTTTACTTTCCAAAATTTTACTTTTTCCTTATTCTTTATTAGAACTTTATACAAACTACGCTGCTTTTTCTTACATACAAATTTGGACTGGTAATTTCAGTAAGATTTTCAGGTTAGGTGAAGCTCTGGCGACTAAGGCTACAATAAGGTTGATATAAAATACAAAGGTTTTTGTTGATATACAATGGTTGATTGTTGATATACAAGGTTTGTATAACCATTATATTGATAGGACCAGAAATAATTTTAGAAAGGTTGAAACAGGAGAGTGTCAGTAAGTAAAATGTGAGTTTTAAAACTTTTTCTTCAATAAAATACGTTTATTAGGACCACTTTATACGTTTATTAAGACTTTAAAAACTATATTAAACCAAAGATAAGCAGAAACAAATCGAATGATTTATCACGCGTAAAACTTCAATAAATAAGTACCCGCAATAAATAATTAAACAAAAGCCAAAACCAAAACAAATTAGAATAAATAAGTAAGTACAACTAAAAAATTACTACCTCTTTCAACGAGCAATAATTGTGTATGTATGTATGTATGTATTTATGTATTTTTTCTATAACATTTCCATATTTTTTCTGGGAAATTGGTATCCTGGGATTCATTTGTTTATTAACGGTAATTTGTGAGTTTTACTCTTGGAAGATTAGAAAAACTAACTTGTAGAATTTGACAACTCTTTAGTCCGTAAAGACTTAAACAATAAGACTTTGTTGGTTCCCAAGGCCAACTATGCTTTCAAAGGAAATAAACCTTCTTTAACATTTTGTGGCTTTATATATTAAGCTTAATTTTGACGATTTTTCCTCCATATTTTTTTTCTTTATGTTATTTTTTTTTTTTTTTAATTTGGTAGCCGCTATTGCAAGAATTTGCAAAAAACTATATGGAAGTCTTTTTTAACAAAAATAGATTTGCGTTTATTGTTCTATGTTTATAACATATTTATATTGTGTAAATTTATCTTTATCTCTTTCCTTGGTACTTCTCAGCGAATCTAAAAGAGCACAACTGAAATAAAATTCTCAGATTTGGAAAACCCGAATTTCCACTGGAGGTGTTTACCAGGGGGGGGGGTGTTTTCGTGGAAGTTTATTTTTCATGGAGGTGACTTTCCGGGAGGATATTTTCCGGGAGTGTTTTTCACGAGGGGTATTTTCCTCGGGGGTACCTTTTGAGGGGGGGGATATTTTCCATGGGGGATATTTTCCAGGGAAGGGCGTAAACACCTCGAACTGCCATAAAATATGCAGCTGTTGACTACAAGTCATCGGGACCCCTCGACGTACTATGTGTTCCCTTGAGAGCCCTCCATTTTCCCAAGGACAGAGCAGCAAACAAAGCTGACACATTTGGAGGCTGCTGCTTACAACAAAAATCACAACTGCTATACACAAGCCTGTCATATGCTGGGTGCGGGGGTCTGGCATTGAAATCGGCTCCATAGTTTTTTGTTTTTTTTTTAGTTGACATATTGCTATTTCTGGCCACTAAAACGATTTTAAAAGGTCACAACTTTAAGATAGAATTTTATTTGTTCCCCTTGTGGCTCTGGTGGAACCTATAATTAAGTAGTTTTAAAACTGTTTATGGTTTTAAGTATCAAATTTGCTCTTTACTGAAGAACTTTTTTTTTTAAATTAATCCATGCTCGTTTATAACATAAGGAAAACAAGAAAGATGTAGGTCCATTACACTTATATATTCCACATTAATATTTATGCAAATATACTGGCTTTGAAACTTTATCAGGAAGTAAAACTGTCAGCCTAGTTAATGGCAAAATTGAAAAATGTTCTATGCTTCCTTTTTTGCCACATTTTCTCAGGTCAAGTTTTTCCCCTGATAATTAAGGTGTTTTTTTCTCTCTGAAATTCATCAGCTCAAGATTATATTCTCTTGTTTTAGAACTTTCAAAAGCGGTAATGAATAAACTCTCTAATCTACAGAGAGGAAAGAAATGCATAATTGAAGAATAAAAAGTACGGTGGATATAAATCCTGAAAAAAAAGAAATAGTGAAAAATAAAAATAAGACTTAGTGTTTTTTGTAATGGTATTTGTACCATAGCTTGATAAGTCACATCGGTTGTAGTTTGGCCGCAGAAAATACTCTTCCCCGGAAAATATCACTCCCCACCGAAAATAGCCCCCCGTAGGAAATACCCCCATGGAAAATACTGCTGGTAAATACCCACTCCCCCTGGAAAATACACCCCCAACCGTGGAAAATAAAGCTGTCCTAATTTAGGATTTTTTTTGTTTTTTTTTAATTTCCATTGGGGGGGGAATTTCGTACGTGTATTATCCGCCACTCACTCAAGTTTACGCCGTGTAAAACTCGAGAACAAAGCGATTTCTTTGCTAGTTTCTTTCAGCTTAGCGCTAGACAAGATAAAAACAAGTGATAGAACACATGGGAAATATATAATTTGGGCTATATATTTGCACATAAGAGAGGGGAGGGAGTAAATTATTTGGACAGTTTGAAGTGAGTACATACAAAAATGCACCTAGAGGGGTATGAAAAAAGAAATATACATAATAAAAAAAAACTTGTCATGACAAACACTAAATAATACATTAGCAATGACTCACATACGATTAATACACCCCAACAGAAAATCTACGACTGACTCAGATCGCTGTCTGAATCTGCCTTCTAAAACATCCGTCTAATCACATATCTGAAAAACTCCCTTAACGTTTGGATGATATAACTGCTACAGGACCAAACCGGAACATGAATAAAATACTTACAAAATTTGAAAACGACCGACGGAATTTGTTGACGTTCTGACGTGGTAAAAATTTCAATTATGGCACCAGAAAAATTCATGGGGGGGGGGAACGAGCTATAAAGCCAATCAAGTGTTGTTGTTTTTTGTCAAATTGACCTTTAACTCTAAGAAACCGTCCATAGTACATAGTACTAGAAATTACTAAGATATTGGAGATGTGCTCTTTTGACTACCTGGATGTACATATATTCTTATGATTCAGTTCGATTTTCTTCTCAACCTTCTCCTTAAAGTTTAAACTTAAAACCCCTAGCTGCTCAGTTATTGTATACTAGCCATTTTGACAATCATGATATTAGTCTACTTTCATGTTTAATTCCTGGTCTGACATGTTGAGAGCCAAAATAATTGGACAATATCAACGCGGTAGCTCCCGAAAATGTCTGGGACAGCACTGCAACGCAACTGTGACCATGACTGGGGTCTCATTCGGAACTGGTTTTATTCTGATTGGAAACCAGTAACATCTTGATTGCCAGAATTGATAATTGCCAGAATTGATAAAAGGGGTACCAGAATTGATAATAAGTAAAATACGCGTAGCTACATATATATATATATATATATATATATATATATATATATATATATATATATATATATATATATATATATATTGTATAATATATTAGTTCTTCATCACTTATTCGATGGTTTTATCTCCGTGGGGCTCTTAGAAAATGTAAATTTTTAAATCAAACCTTATCTACCCATGAAAGATTTTGCCCAGAAAAATTTCTTTTCCGCCAAAAACTAATCCATGCTACCCCCGCCCCTCCTTAGATAGTGCTCATTTTCACATTTAGCATTTATCTTGTATTGACTAATTCAGTCTTAAGGAACACATTTGTATCTGTGCTTTTCCTATATCACAAAATGTTCCAGGAAAGTCTAAAAGGATTTGTTAATAGCAAGCATAATTACATGTGAAGAAAAAAGGTCCTTCTATAAATTTTTTAATTCGGAAAAACATATTGTCTATTGTCTGCAAATGATTGACTTTTCTTTTCTTTTCTAGATAATGAAGTAGCTGGTCAGTAAATTTCGGAACTCTCTGTATAAGCCTGTTCTCTGTTGCATTCGTCCTTTTGTGTATAGACGCTTATTTTTACATAAAAAGACAGTGCAGCAGAACTGGTTTCTTATAATTTTAAAGTTTAAATAAAAAAAAAAACAAGGGTTCTAAATCTCAAGTTAAATAGAATCTCAGTAAAATTCGTGTATATTTTTTTTTTGCTCCCCTTTTTATATTTTACTAAAAAATAGAACCCTAAAAAGATTTTTAATCAATTTTGCTTCAATTTTTTGCTCATCCTTCACCTAACGAATTTACTGCTCATTGAAGCTGTGCAATTATGTGGCCTCTGCTCCAGCCAAAGAACCTCTTCTTGACTCAACATACAACAACATTTTTTTATTTTATATTTTAATATAAATTTAATCAATAAAATATTGTTTCTTTGTATTCTTGCAAACTGCTTGTTGTTCTTAGAGCTAGGGATAGTTCATAGGGACGAAGTACAAGATAGAGAAAGTTAAAATAAATACATAACTATGTTTATCAAAACAATTTATGAAGAGCACTTATTATACACGAACAACTATTGTATACTTTCAACTTTAAGCATCCCCTTTTAAGAAGGGGATGCCATGAAGGAAAAGTGATATTGTGGTTATGTTTCAAAAACAGTTTCGACAGACCTATTTTGAGCCTGCCATTTTATATTTGCGGATTAATGCTAAACTTAAAAATGTAGCTAGGACTTTTTTTATATATAGAGTGAACCTGATAAAAGTAGGAAAGGGATCTTGCTTGTCCAAAAACCCCAATGCCAGGGTTTACTGTATCTATATGCTTACTAATGGCGAAGTAATAATAATCATAAAATGACTAAAATAATTCATTCTTTCAAATATATTGACCATCGGGTAAAGAATAATTTCAATTGAAAATATATTGCGTATTCATTGAAGAGGCAATGCTACTAATTGTTTTGGGGAGTTAAATGAGGGTTGCACAACTCATATTAATGGCCTTTTTCCGTTTCTTTTTGTGCTGGATTTCTTCATTCAATTTAGTCTGTTTGGTTTAAGATTGTTAACTTAGAGGATTCGACTTATGCCCGCTCTGATCTCTAAAATTGTGTCTTTTCTTTCGCGAAAATGCATCGTTTTCATGCATTGAATTTTTAAATCAAATAACAGTGTATACAGTACTTTTGCGTTGACGATAGCTTCTGGTCTATGGATGAGCATCCTAACCCCAAAAAACCTCTGGGCGTTTTCATGATTATCTAGGCTTGTATGAGAAGCCTAGAGGAAACTTCTAAGAACCTAATAAAATTATTGAAGAAGAATTTGTATCGTCCTTCAAAAGAACTATGCAGTAAGGTCGTGGAAATACGGCATATATTTTATGACATTTTACAAAATGTTAAAGATTAGCAAAAAAAATATATAAAACACCTTTTAAACCGTCGATTGTTGAAAAGACGTTATACTTTTGACTGTGGGGGAGACCTTTACTTAACGCTTTCGGTCTCTAAAACTCATGAAAATTTGGTTATAATAGATTTTGAGTTGATTGTAAGTCGAAAGTAACTCTAGAACAAAAGAGGTTTTAGCATTAAGCGTTAATTATTTATAGCATAAGTGCAACAGCATTTTTCATAAGCTTGCTCTTCGGGAAACAGGTTCTTTCTGCTGTTGTAATTGATAACAATTTTTTTGCCGATTCGAGATATAAGGCTCAACCCCTTTTCATAGATTGTTGGCAACAGTAGTATTTTTTTAGTAATGACTTTAGTGCAATCAGGCTGTCTAACATAGGAATTGACTATCCCTTGTGAGGTGTTTCTTTACCTACCGTAACGGTGATACTAGTATATAGCTAGTAAGAATGGTGGGTACTCAGAAGAATATCCATTGACACCCTGTTATATCTCTAGAAGCCGTATTATTAATCCTTTGGAGGAGTATAAACAGCTTTCTATGAGCTCTGCAGAACACGGGCATTCATTTTTGGGAACAAGCTTTGTGTCAAATTTGCAGAGAAGTATAATTGAGATGGATGGCATTGTGTCCATAGAAGGTATAATTTCACCATGCTTTCTTGCCCAGAAGGACCAAACCCATTCGAGAATATCTACCGCGTGAATGGATGGTGAAGATATATTTTTGAGGAGATGGGATTAATCAATATTCTTTATAGCTTTAACTCCAAAGATGAAACCAGGGTGTTGCACGATCTTTGACTGACTAACTGATTTTTTTGTGTGTTCTCTCTGTCTTTGATTTTTGGAAACTAACCCTCTTGGCAATAGATTACTTTTCTGTCTCCACAAGATATACCTGTGGGTACCGGGAAACCTAGGTTGTGTCTCCATTTCTAAGGACATTTGTCAGTATCAGTAAAAAAGTATAGAGAATTCTTTACCTCAGAACAGCGTCGATCTGAAAACACTGTCAATTAGTCCAATCTGTTTTAATATATTGCACCTTGCATACGGTAAAGCCCTGCTTGTCCATAAATGTGGTCATTATAAAAGTTGAAAAAATCAAAAAGAAAGTGTTCTCCACTAATATTTAATATTTGCACCATAATGCATTTTAAATTACATAAGCCGATTTTTTTCTGTTGACAAGATTATTACCTGCCCTTTAAATAAAAATGGTTAATGGCCTCTTTTGAATTATATTATTGAAAACAGGAAATTTTGCATAAAAAGCAAAAAGTTCAAACCAAACGAGAACCAAAAAGTAAAATTCAAAAGATTTTGCATAAACTCTTAGTTTGAGCAAAATAATTTTGATAAATCAAGCAGAAATCCATAAGAAAAGGAAACTTAAAATGAAGAAAAATGAAAAGAGTGAATGAAAGCAAGCTTAGAGTGAACGTAAGTTGCCGTAAGTAAGGGTGGTGATGTCTAGTACGGGCTAATCAACAAAAAACTTCAAAAATCATCAGAAAAACCGGTAATTTAAGGCATTACTTAAAGTTTATTTTAGCTCTTTGGATGCAAGTTTCGAGTAGGGACTATAAGAATGATTGATACAACCCAGCAGATTAAATACGATTTTACGTTTTATTCTGACACAATCTTCCTATATTAGCTGTCTTATAAAACAAAATTGAGTCTTCGTCAGTATGGACATATACTCAAATAAGGAACTCAAATAAGGAGAAATAATATGTAAAAATATCGTACACATATGTAAGTTTCTGAACCGTCTCTATTTGACAATTAAATAAAAAAAACTAATTTTTTTAGCTGAAAGTAAGGAGCGACATTAAAACTTAAAACGAACAGAAATTACTCCGTATATAAAATGGGTTGTCTCCTCCGCAATCCCTTGCTCTTTACGCTAAAGCTTTTAATTGTTTTAAAAAGTAGAATTGTGGCAGAGTCAAACTTGTTTTTGTTTTTTTTTTCCCAGGGGTCATCGTATCGACCAAGTGGTCCTAGAATGTCGCAAGAGGGCTCATTCTAACGGAAATGAAAAGTTCTAGTGCCCTTTTTAAGTGACCAAAAAAATTGGAGGGCATCTAGGCCCCCTCCCACGCTCATTTGTTTCCTAAAGTCAACGGATCAAAATTTTGAGATAGCCATTTTGTTCAGCATAGTCGAAAACCATAAAACTATGTCTTTGGGATGACTTACTCCCCCACAGTCCCTGGGGGAGAGGCTACAAGTTACAAAATTTGACCAGTGCTTACATATAGTAATGGTTATTGGGAAGTATGTAAGCGTTTTCAGTAGGATTTTTTGGTTGGGGGAGGGGTTGAGAATAGGGGGATAGGCTGGGGGAGCTTTCCATCGAGGAATTTGTCATGGTAGAAGAAAATTTCCATGAAGGGAGCGCAGGATTTACTAGCATTATTAAAAAAAACAATGAAAAAAGAAATATGAAAAAGTTTTTTTCTGCTGGAAGTAAAGAGCAGCATTAAAACTTAAAACGAACAGAAATTATTACCCATATGAGGAGCTCACCTCCTCCTAATACCCCGCTCTTTACGCTAAAGTATTTTTAGTAATTTCAACTATTTATTTTACGGCTTTGGTGATTCAGGGGTCATTCTTAATGAATTGGGACAAAATCTAAGCTTTAATGTAAAGAGCGAGGTACTGACGAGGGGGCGAACCCCCTTATATATGTAATAAAAACATGAGAATACAAAACTTCTTTACGTAAGCTAATTTATAAGTTACGTATATCTTTTACTAAAAAAAAGATTCGTAAAAAATTAAAAGTTCTACTTGCCTTTATCTTAATTAACCTAAAAATCGGAGGGCAACTAGGCTTCCTCCCCCGCTCTTTTTTTTCAAAATTATGAGAGTCATTTAGCAAAAAAAAATAATAAATATGCAAATTTCGTTTTAATTATTCCTCTGCGGAAAGCCAAAATCAAAACATGCATTGATTGAAAAACGTTCAGAAATTAAATAAAAAAAAACAAGTTTTTTTTAACTGAAGGTAAGGAGCAAAATTAAAACTTAAAACGAACAGAAATTACTTCGTATATGAAAGGGGCTGCTTCCTCACCAACATCCCGCTCTTTACGCTAAAGTTGTTTACTGTTTTAAAAAGAAGAGTTGAGAGAAAGAGTCAAACTTTAGCGTCAAGAGTGGGATGTTGGTGAGGAAGCAGCCCCTTTCATATACGAAGTAATTTATGTTCGTTTTAAGTTTTAATTTTTTCTCCTTACTTCAAGTTAAAAAAAACTTGTTTTTTTTTTTATTTAATATATTTAAAATCAGCATTAAAATGCAATTCTTTCGATGTAGCTATTGATATCAAAATTCAATTTTTTAGAGTTTTGGTTACTATTGAGCCGGGTGGCTCCTTACTACAGTTCGTTACCACGAACTGTTTGATACGAGAGAATAAGGGCACGGAAAAAAAACGAAGCTATCCACAGTAAAAAAGAAAATTATAATTTTGCAAAAAAAAAATCTTATTTGAGCCATGATTTCAATGAGGCTTTTTCAGGAAAAGACTTCGCGCTTCTGATTTTTTTTTTTTTTTTTTTTCTTGGCAACTAAGCGGATTTGAAAATTGTTTCCACTCAACCAATTTTGCCTAAGAAAGCTATAATAAAGAAAGGTCAGTACTTGGAATTCTATTTTTTCTTTCTTTTATTGTCCTGTTGCCTTGCATTGTCTTGCTTTGCCTGCTTGGTCTCCGAACTTATTTAAGAAAACGCTCTAGTATGTTACTTTAAAAATCTAACCCAAAATACTGCTCGAACCTTATTAGAAACTATATAGGATTAATCAAAATATAGCTCATGCTTTGTATACAAAATCTTTTGTTGCTAAACTCCAATTCAGCTCAGGTTCGTTTTGATGAAAGTTGGCATTAGGGCATTGTCAATAGTCCTTATCGAATTTACTTGTTATGGCACTTGGTATTAACCAAGTGACATATAGCAATCGCCAATTCTGTCAGTCTGTTTGTCGGTCCCGGTTTTGCTACTTTAGGCACTTCCAGGTAAGCTAGGACGATGCAATTTGGCAAGCGTATCAGGGACCGGACAAGATTAAATTAGAAATATTCGTTTTCCTGATTTGGCGATCTGGGGGGGGGTTGACGGCCCGGTTAATTCGCAAAAAATGAAATATTTTTAACTTATGAGGGGGTGATTGGATCTTAATGAAATTTGATGTTTGGAATGATGTTGTGTCTCAGAGTTCTTATTTTAAATCCTGACCGGATCTGATGACATTGGGGGGAGTTGGAGGGGGGAAACCTAAAGTCCCGGTTTGGCTACTTTAGGCATTTCCAGGTAAGCTAGGACGATGAAATTTGGCAAGCGTATCAGGGACCGGACCAAATTAAATTAGAAATAGTCTTACGAAGGAGTGATCGGATCTTCATGAAACTTCATATTTAGAAGTGACTCAGATCTCTTATTTTAAATCTCAACCGGATCCAGCGTAATTGGGGGGAGGGGCAGTTGAAGGGAACCGCAAACCTTAGAAAATACTTAAAGCGGTGATATCAGGATGAAACTGGATGGGAAGAATAAAAACCTGTCTAAGACACGTGACTGACATAATCGGACCAGATCTGTTGTCTTTAGTGGAGTTGGGAGGGGGGATAATTTTGAAATTGAGGTATTTGTAACTTACGAAAGGGTGACCAGATCTTAATGAACTTTGATATTTAGAAGGGTCTAGCGCTTTAAAGCTCTAATTTTAAATTCCCACCAGATCCTGTTACTTTGGGGGGAGTTGGAGGGGGAAACCGGAATTCTTGGAAAATGTGAAAAATTGGTGTATTTTTATTTTACGAATAGGTGATCGGATCTTAATGAAATTGGATATTTAGACGGAATTCATGTCTCAGAGCTCTTATTTCAAATCCTGACCAGATCTCTTGACATTGGGGGGAGTCGGAGGGGGAAATCTTGGAAAACACAGAGTGGAGGAATCGGGATGAAGCTTGGTGGATAGAATAAGCAAATGTCCTTAATACGTGATTGACAGAACCGTACATGATTCGCTCTCTTTGGTTGAGTTGGGGGGAGGTGTTCAGTGATTTGGCGAGTTTGGTGCTTCTGGACCTACTAGGACGATGAAAATGGGTAGACGTGTCAGGGAGCTGCACAAATTGACTTGTTAAAGTCATTTTCCTAGATTCGACCATCTGGGGGGCAAAAGGGAGAGAAAAATTAGAAAAAATTAGGTATTTATGGCATACGAGTTTGTGATCGGATCTTAATGAATTTTGATATTTAATAGGATATCGTGACTCAGAGCTCTTATTTTAAATCATGACCGACATTAAGCCTCTTATTTTCCTTTCAAATCACTCTATTTATTCATGGCATTTTGCTAGAGCTCATACCATATGATCTCTTGGCTCTTAGCTCTTCTTGCCTCGTCACAAGTGCCATATGAGCTCTTAGCTCTTGTTTCATCTAGGCTATACGACCTTGGACATACAGTTGTTGTATTGAGGGGGTGGAACAGGCCATATTGGATTTCTTTAAAGAACCGTCTCTAGAATATGTGAGGACCGAAGGTGATGGCTTTTCTTTGTTTAAGGTGAGCTTTGTTTTCTGTTTTTCGAGTTTATCGTTTTAACGATGAGAAAGCTATTTTCGAGACAAAAAGAAAAAGGAAGACTATATTGCAAAATTTGTATTGCGAGTCTTGACATAGCTGATGAGTCTTGTCGATGTTTTTCATTGAGTTCAAGAGAAGTGGTCTAGGAAAAGAAGGTTGTACTCCAGATTAGAATTAGGAGGGCCTGGAGTCTTTTGTTGGGATGCTCGACTCTTTTGAACAATAGCTCTCAAAATTTTTTCAGATATTTGGACGGGGGTGTGAGGGGGCCAGGGTGAATGTGTCATTGTATTATCTTCAGACGGGGCTCATTTGATTGATAATGGAAGTTAAGAGTGTGCTGTTTAAGAGTCAAAAGTGATTTGAGGCCAAACACCCCACCAACCCCTATCCAATCAAATTTTTTTGACATTTATTTTCTTCAGCATTGTTGAAAGGTCCTGTAATTGTGCTTCGCCCCCCCCCCCCCCAGCCCTCGGGACAAGGGATGTAAGTTAGGCAATTTGTTCACGGTTTATATATAGTATATGTTTTTAAGAAAGGTATGCATGTTTTTTCTTTGCTTTCCCAACATACAAAGGGCTTTCAGGCAAATCTTCTAGGGAATGTTAAGGGGACTGTTGAACTAAATCAAAACACGTTATGTGTATATAGGTTGTCAGAAGGATGTGACTCAGTATTGACTGAGCATATTAGTTTGGAACTTCAGGAAATGACAAGGGAGAAGATCAATTGACCAAAAAGGCTTAGTATATTGAAATAACCATCCAAAAAAATATTGAGTGGAAAGTTGAAATAAATCAAAATACACTATATGCACAGATACTAATACTGGCATATGTTCAATATGTTTTGAACATCTTACCTTATCAAGAGGAAACTTCTGAGGCTTCACGAGTGAAATGTTGAACTTACCAAAAGCCAACATGTAGGCCTACCTGCTACTACTGCTGTTAATACTGCTGCTACTTACAAACAGCAAAAAACTGGTTATTGCCTGGTCTTATAGATCCAAATTCTCAAGTGCTGGATAACGGATGAGTACCAATAAATCCTTGTCCTCCCCTCACCTACAAAGCCACACCTTTGAGAATTAAAATTAAGAAGAATACTTATTAAAAGTTTTTTGAAGAAGAAAGCCTTCTAAGGTCAATATAATACAAAAACAACATCGTGGATTTTTTCACTATATTTTCCACAAAAGTTGGTGCTTATGAAACAGTTCGTGGTAACGAACTGTAGTAAGGAGCGACCCGGCTTAATAGTAACCGAAACTCTAAAAAACGGAATTTTGACACCAATAGTTACACCAAAGTTTTTACATCAAGTTTTTTACTGTTTTAAAAATTAGAGTTGAGAGAAAGTGTCAAACTTTAGCGTAAAGAGCGGGGCGTTGAGGAAGGAACAGCCCTTTTTATATTTGAAGCAATTTTTGTTCGTTTTAAGTTTTAATGTCGCTCGTTACTTTCAGTTAAAAACACCTGTTTTTTTTTATTTAATAAATACGGTATACTTCTCTGGGTTCTCTTCTATGCCCCACTAAGGGTTGGGGGTATTTGGATCATTTGGATCATTGGCTCTACAATCACTATAGACTCTTTAAAAAGGCACCAGGACTTTCGATTTCAATAAAAACCTTATATATCCTCGGGGGGGATTACAACCCTTGTCCTTGTTTTGTGGGGGAGGGGGTGGCGTAGGAATCAATTTTCATAGTAAATTTTTGTGGTATTGAAATTATGAATACAAGTGCAAATGATTAAAATTTCGTTCCAGGTCATTCCAGTGTAGCTGTGCAGCTTCCGGAAGGAAACAGGAAAAGACATTTAAAAAATGCCTTATTTGGGTTATATGTTTTAATTTGAGTTATAGATTACTAAGTTAAACACAATTACTGGGTATAATCTAAAGGCAGCTTATTATGATTTTTTTAAACTGTAATATAATTTTCAAACACAGAATGGGGGGGGGATTATTTTCAATATTTAAATGATAATTCAAAAAAGGCATTGTTCTTCTTAATATTCCTCAGCTTCTAATTTCCCATTTTTCTCTTTCGGGTGAAATAGTTTCCTTTTGGGTAGCTTTCCACGACTTGCCAAGGAAATTCGGTGGGATAAATAAGCACAAGTCCTAGATACGTGATTGACATAACCGGAATGGATCTGCTCTCTTTGGGGGAGTTGGGGGGAAGACTGGTTCTGAAAAATTAGATAAAATTATGTATTTTTAACTTACGAAGGAGCGATCGGATCTTAATGAAATTTCATGTTTAGAAGGACATGATCTCTGATATGAGAGATTTGAGTCTCCTCTTGACAGCAATGTCAGTTGAGACTTCTTTCAATATGACTAATTTTCTTTCTTTTTGGCACTTCACCATTAGCTGCAGCTACTTTCAATATAGCAATTATCATTTCAGCTCAGCTTCAAACTAAAAAGAACAAACAGATCTTCCTTTATAGCAGGTTGTTTTTACATCAATCATCAAGTACCTAGATCATTTGTAAAACATTCAGTCAGATAGAGTCCACATACAAATTACATCACTCAATCCCTATTACATCACTGTCAGTACAGCATTTACAATATTATCATCATCAGATAAAATCTTTTTCCCTACCAGTTTCACATATAAACTTAATAAACCAGTTTATCATCCTATACTTCAAAGATTCATCATCAATCAAAATTCCTAATGCAAGCCCCATTGAAAGCTCTCCTAAATTTTCCTCTTTACACAACATTCTCATTTCTTTTCTTAAATTTGCATATTCTTTACAATCGACATCATAATGGAAAATACTTTCTTTCTCACTACAATCATCACACTGAGGATTATCAGCTTAATGCCGAAAACGGAACATTAGACAACCATGTTTTCTTTTTAATCTACTGTAGTTTTTCGTATCAAAACCAGGTTTCTTTTTCTGGGTAAGAGCTATATTACTACTACCATCCCTCATTTCTTCAAAATTTTTTTGGTAAATGCTTCTAACCATATCTCTAATCTGTTTATATGGTTCTATAGGAGGTCTATGAAATAACTTTTGTGCTGCCTTTTTGGCATAATTATCTGCTCTTTCATTAGAAGGATCTCGTTACTCAGATCTCTTATTTTAAATCCCGACCGGATCCAGTGTAGTTTGATGGGGGGCAAAAATCTTGAAAAACGTTTAAAGCGCAGAGATCAGGATGAAACTTGGAGGGAAGAATAAACACAAGTCCAAGATACGTGACTGACAAAACCGGACCAGATCCGTTCTCTTGGTGAAGTTGGGGGAGGATAGCAATTTGGAAAAATTAGAAAAATGAGGTATTTGTAACTTACGAACGGATCTAACATTAGATCTTAATGAAATTTCATATTTAGAAGGATAGTTTGGAGGGGGAAACCGGAATTCTTGGAAAACTTGAAAATTGAGGCATTCTTATCTGATTAATAGGAGATTGGATTTTAATGAAACTTGATGTATAGAAGATGCTTGTATCAGATGCTTCATTTTTAATTCGAATTGGATCCCTGGACATAGGAGGGGGGGGGAAGGAGGAAATAGAAATATTGGAAAACGCTTAGAGTGGAGAGATAAAATTGATGGGAAGAATATCACAAGTTATAGATACGTGATTGACATTATTGGGACGGATTCGTTCTCTTTGGAGGAGCTGGGGGTCGTTAATTTCGAAAAATTAGGAAAATTGAGATATTTTTAACTTAAAAACAGGTAACCAGATCTTAATGAAATTTGATATTTAGAAGGAACTCATCTCTCAGAGCGCTTATTTCAAATGCTGACCAGATCTGTTGACATTGGGGGAGTTGGAGGTGGAAACTAGAAATCTCGGAAAACGCTTAAGAGGGGAGAGATTTGATGAAAGTTGGTGGGTAGAATAAGCAAATATCATAGATACGTGATTGACTTAACCGGACTGGATCCGCTCTCTTTGGGGGAGTTGGGGGGAGGGGTTCAGTGCTTTTCACAACGCTATTATCACCTCGGTGCCTTATAATTTTTAAGCAATTTTCTGACTTTCATTAATTCTTCCTTCACAACCAAAGTGTGTTTTACATGCTTTTTCGTTTCCTGTAACTCTATTCTGGTTTAGCATATTCTTATATCTTGGGTCAGTTTTAAGTTTTAGACCTGTTCTTTGTTTTTTCTTTCCTTTCGTTTTAGTTTTTCGTCATTTCTTTACAGGTCTTTTATCTCCCATTAATTGACGTCCTCTTTCTTTTCTAGGTCTTCTGGAGTTTGAAGGTTTTGAAAGTAAGGATCTGGGCAGTAAATTTGACTAATTAATATTAAAATAGAAGTCTGTATACTGTTGCCGTCTTTTTGTGTGATAGCTTCAATTCTTCACAGAAAAAGACGTTGCAACAGACATGGTTTCTTTGATTCTAAAGTTTAAATAAAAGTCAAGGGTTCTCAACTTTAAGTTCATTTAATTATCTGTAAAATTTTTGTTTGTGCTTTTTTTTTATCCCTCCTTTCAATTTTATAAAAGATATAGAGCCCTTAATAGTTTTGATTTTTATTTTCTGTTTTGCTCACCCTTCGCTAAACAAATTTACGTCTCACCCAAGCTCCTTGTACCGCCTCTGCTCCTAAGCCAAGGAACCGCTTCCTGAGATAAGAAACAAAAACAAGAAGAAAGGACACAATATTTTTTTTTCATAATTTTTAAGAAAATTTAAAGCTGGTTTAAGTAAAACTTCATTATTTCGTATTATTAACGCTTATCGTGTAGTTTCTACTTGCTGGTCCTAGAATCTGAAAATTTTTAAGCCACCCCCGTTAAAAAGTTTTTAGTCTGTTTAACTAACAAATTAATTGAACAATAATTGTAAAATAAATAGGATTGATCAATACCTCCAATGTAACTATAAAACAATCAAGTTGTCTGATGTGTATGTTTATTGATGTCTATAATTTGTTGCTGAAAACTTTTCATTTTCTGATGTAAAAAACGATTTAGATAGGTCAAGTCATTAAACCCTGGAAACATAGTCATTGTCTTATATCGCCAACTTACTTGATTAAGAAATTTCCCAAGTTTCAAATCTATCTGATAGTTTTAGCTTTGAAAGAAAAATCTAATGTACTGTATAGTACATTGGAAAATTTTGCTTAAGATTGGTCTTTTAACACCATCTATAAAAAATTTGAAATAGCTGATAGATGCCAACCCTCATTACTAAAGAGAAGTGTTGCACATCAAGGTTTATTTTTTAAAAATGAGAATTCTAAAACAAAAATGTATTAGTTGGGCTAAAAGTGTGCTATTTCTGTTTCATGCATATATTTTTCGAATCTTGAACTGAGTTTATGCCCTTTTGACAACACGGTTGCAAAGATTAACTTTTGGATTTCTTAAACAATCCCCATGAACTTTCCCTAAAAGTTTTAAATTTTAAAAGATTCAGAGTTTTCCTTGAAACTTTGAAACTAAAGGTTTCATGGTTTGGTTTTATGTCCTAATCTCTTACTGAGTTATGGCATAAATCCTATTTTAACAAATTTGACGCACCTTGTATATTTCAATTTGGTTTAAAATTCATCTCCATATTTTCTGAAAATAGCTGAGTGGTGAATTTATGTCGCTCATTCGCCTGACCATTTTGAGACAGTTTCAATTAAATATTAAATAAAAAAACAAGTTTTATTTTAACTGCAAGTATGGAGCGACATTTAAACTTAAAACGAACAGAAGTAATTCCGTATATGAAAGGGGTGGTCCCCTCCTCAACGCCTCGCTGATTACGCCAAAGTTTGACTCTTTCTCATTGCTCTACTTTTTAAAATAATAAAAAACTTTAACGTAAAGAGCGAGGCATTGAGGAGGGGACAACCCCTTTCATATACAGAATGTTTTCTGTTTGTTTTAAGTTTTAATGTCGCTCCTTACTTGCATAAGAAAAACTAGTTTTTTTATTTACTTTGTGAAAATTTTTGAATTAATTTATGTTTTGATTTTAGCTCTCCGCGCGTAAATAATTAAAAAGAAATTTACATTTTTTTTTTTTTTTTTTTTTTTTTTTTTTTTTTTTTTTTTTTTTTTTTTTTTTTGTTGTTGTTAAATAGTTTTCTCATAGTTTCGATTGGACGATTTTGAGAAAAAAGGAGTGGGGGAGGCTTAGTTACCCTCTAATCTTTTAGTTTCTTAAAAAGGCAGCTATATTTACGATCGTTTTTATTAGTAAAACTATTCGTAACTTACGTAACAAACTTCTAAATTCGTATGTTTTCATTATGTATATGAGGGGGTTTGCCCTCTCGTCAATAACTCGCTCTCTACACTAAAGCTTAAATTTTTTTTTCCAATTCCTTAAGAATGACCCCTGAATCACAAAGGCCGTAGAATAAATCGTTGAAATTAATAAAATTACTTTAGCGTAAAGAGCGAGGTATTAGGAAGAGGGGAACCCATCATATGCGTAATAATTCCTGTTTATTTTAAGTTTTAATGCTGCTCCTTACTTTCAGTTGAAGAAACTTTCATATTTATTTTTTCATTCCTCTTTTAAAAATCTTACGCCTCCATCAAAGAAAGTTTCCTCTCTCATGACAAATTCCTCCATGGAAAGTTCCCCCCTCCCCACGTAAAACCTCCCCTTCAACCAAAAAAATCCCCCTGAAAGTGTCTCTGCACTTCCCAATAATCATTACTATGTGTAAAGACTGGTCAAAGTTTGTAACTTGCAGCCCCTTCCATGGGGTTTTTTGACTATCCTGAATAAAATGGCTATATCAGAATTTTCATCCGATGACTTTGGAAAAAATAAGTGCAGGAGGAGGCCTAGGTTCCCTCCAATTTTTCGGTCACTTAAAAAGGGCATTAGAAATTTTAATTTCCGTTAGAATGAGACCTTTTGCGACATTCTAGGACCACTGGGTCGCTACGATTACCCTTGGGAAAACAAGCAAAGACGCATTCGTGATCTGTCTTGTGGCTAAGCTACAAAATTCCACATTTTTATAGATAGGAGCTTGAAACTTCTACTGTAGGGTTTTCTGATACACTGAATCTAACAGTGTGATATTTGTTAAGATTTTATAGCACTTAAGGGGTGTTTCCCCCTATTTTCTAAAATAAGATAAATTTTCTCAGGCTCGTAACTTTGGATGGGTAAGACTAAACTTGATGAAACTTAAATATTTAAAATCAGCATTAAAATACAATTCTTCTGATATATCTATTTGTATCCAAATTCCGTTTTTTAGAGTTTCGGTTACTATTGAACCGGGTCGCTCCCTATTACAGTTCGTTACCACAAACTGTTTGATTCAGAGTCATAGCTGGGATTTTCTGCTTTCGTTGTAAAGGAAAACAATTTTGAAAGGAATTTTGAAATTTAGCGTCGCTAATGATTGTACTTAAAGTGCTTATAAAGCTACCCATAATGCCTGTTCACTATGCTTGAATAAACTGGTTTCGTATCTATGCCAAAAATTCAAAGGTTTGCGCTTCCATTGACCTCAATTCTGAAACAAAAGAGAAGATTCTATCTGATTATTTTCTTGAGAAGAAAAGATCCCTTGATTAAATTGAAAAAGGGAGAGTTTTGTTAGATTTAAAGAAAGACCAGGGATAAAAAGATGATATAAAAAATTGATTAAACATAGAAACAGATAAATAAATAAAAAATTATATAAACATATATATATATATATATATATATATATATATATATATATATATATATATATATATATATATATATATATATATATATATATATATATATATATATATATATATATATATATATATATATATATATATATATATATATATATATATATATATATATATATATATATATATATATATATATATATATATATATATATATATATATATATATATATATATATATATATATATATATATATATATATATATATATATATATATATATATATATATATATATATATATATATATATATATATATATATATATATATATATTTAAAACTACACAGAGTGTAAAGTAAAAAAATTTGAAATTTATTTCTTTACTTAGCCCTATATGCCAGTCATTAACAGGGACGGATAAAGAATGAATATTTGGGGGCACCAATGAAACTTTGATTCCACTAGGCCTATTGGTATTTTGCCCCTCCATTTCAGTAATTATGGCAACTTTTTGAACTTCTAGTAAGGGTATGTGCCCCCCTTAAACCACCCCTAGATCTACCCTATCTCATAACAAAATAAAGTTTTTGAATTGTTATAAACAATCTACAGAAAGTGGAGGCATCTGAAAAAGTTACAGAAAGTTGATGGAGTTAGAGATTTAATAATTGTTACTATTTTTTATATCATTAGGCACTTGTGTATTATTCAGAACACACTCAATAAGTGGAGTTAGGTAGGTATCTTCTATCACTATGCGTTCCTTCTCGTAAGAGTATAAAGTCTTTTTGTGTCCATTGACGCACCCTTATCCTGGAAAAATGTAATTGCCTCTTTTTCATTTTTTCAAATCCCAAATCTTCATTTCAAAATACGTGTTCAGACTCTATCTTCTATCGCTATGCGTAGCAAACTAAATTGAGTTTTATCTTTTTGGCTATGAAACTGGATTTTCTCATAAAATGTACCTGCATCATAGTTTGCTTCACTAAGGAACCTAACTTCACTTATTGAGTGTGTTCTGAATAATACACAAGTACCTTACTATTGATAATTATTAATAGTAAAGAACAAAAAAAAGATAGGAAAATAATATTTTTGTTGAAATTATGGTAAATGTTTACTTTCGTTCCATGTGCTCTAAAGTGCGTATTACTACATATAGCAAGATTCTGATGATCGCATATTGTTTCTTTGTCATTATTAGAATAGCGCTTTCATTTCCGGTTGACCCTCCTCCTCCATGGGGCAAACTAAGAATGCGTAAAGTGGGCTTGCTTACAGGTAACATTACCTATAGAGCTAGGAGTAACAACAAATATCGTGGTTCAAAAAAGAGTTATGAAAAAGACTTGCCGATAATTCGTTGATCTGGCGGACTATGTAATAGGATAGAAACTGTAGATGGCGAATCGAGCTTCTTTTTTGCTGGAATGCATTAATTTTGGGCAGCAGTTAGACCCATTTGATGAATTTCCTATGATAATTTGTTGGGGAAAAAAGCAAGTAGTAATGACAACCAGTTGTTTCAACAATACTGAGCTCTTATCCTCGCAAGACACAGGTTTTAAGGGTTTTATTATAATTATTTCTTTAGGTGACATATTCATAAATGTCAATTGATCTAGTGCACTCTTGAACGCACCTGAGTATTTCATCCAAATCGTACAAGTTGTGATTTTTTACTCTTTATTTTTCAAGAGTTTATCGATTATTTAAAATGTAGATTTTAGTTTCTTTTATCTGTGAAAAATTATCCCGAATGGGAATTCAAAATATTTGGTATCAAATCGTGTTGCGGTTTTCGTTCTTTTATCAACGGTTACTTACCGGTTTTTTGTTTTTCCATCCAACAGACCGGTTTTTCCATCCAACAGAGATGACTTTAATACAAATTAGAAAATAATAGCACCCTAAATAGCAAAGGGTGGCCTAATTGAATTAAAATAGTAAAAAAATGTAATAAAAAAAACGGGGAAAAATCGACAAAAGAAGCTAAAAACGAATTTGAGGAGAAAAATAAAAATGACTATAGGAAGAAGCAAGACACAAATATACTACTACTACCGCTACTATTAGGAGACTGTCAACTCACAATCAAAGGAAAAAATGGCACATAATAAATTAAAAATGAATAAAGTTCATTGAGCAGAGGTACTATGAAGCAAAACCAAGCAACGCTAAATAAGCAAAATAAATGAAGCCTTTAAAAGTAAATAGATGGCACGATCGATTTTTTATCTTGATATCTATTGCTGCTTCTTCTCCTTACTATATTTTTTTATGCTAGTTGGGAGTCACCTGGAACATTCTTCGAAAGAGTGCACAAGGAGTAGGAGTCGCCAGCAACCACATCCAATCGAAATAAAGAGTATGTTCAACAATAAAAAACTTTAAAAACGCCTATAATTATATTTGTATACATTCTTACGAGTTAGACAAAATTTTGTAGGGAAATGGGTTCAGACTCCGAACCCAGAATGTGAAAAAAAAAGACAATATCCCTCCAAATGTGTCGGATTGAAAAAAAGAGTCATTAGAATCAGCAAAGACGGTACTTCATTTGCATAGCTGAAACTATGTTAGGGACTTTAGGTATTTCAGGAGGGCTTGAGGAGGGCTTTTTTGCGTTTCTGCTTTCAGATTACTGTCTGAAAATCATAATTAAGCTCAGAATCAGTTTTAGAGATTATGGGATAGTTACCATAGTATTATTCTGGCTATCATTGCTAGAGATTGGAGATAGAGTACGGATAGATATAATCATATTGTACATATATATATATATATATATATATATATATATATATATATATATATATATATATATATATATATATACTAGCTTCGCACCCCCCCCCCAAGCCAAACTTGCGAATATACAACATTCTTCTTTGTCCCATTGTCTGTACATATAAATAGATTGTCAGGTTTACCGACTCTTGAACATGCAACATATAATTGTCCATAGGAAAAACAATCCGTATTCAGATCTATACCTCATTATTCTAATGATTGCCCTTGAGCTCTGTTGATGGTGATTGCTAATCAAACATTCTCTGTGTCCCCATCTAAATTTATATATCCCCCTGTGCCCCCCAGCGTCCCCGTTGTAGTTGTGTCCCTTTGTCCCAGTCGTCATTTATAGTCGACAAACATGACGTCAGTCGACACACAAACAAGACGTCAGTCAACACACACGTCCCAGTCGTCATTTGTGTCCCGGTGTCCCAGTCTGTAATTTCTTTTTGAGTGTCCCGGTCGTCATTTATATTCCCTGTGTCCCGGTCTGTTTATACATTCGTTTTTGAATTGGTATATGACGAAATAATTATTATTTTGTTTTTTTCCTTTTTTTCTTTTTAGTTTATTTTTTGGTTTTTACCTATTTTTTTGATTTTTAGTTTTTTTTCTTTTTTCTTTTTAGTTTTTGTTTAATTATAAAATATATGAAGCCACATTGGCCTACCACGATAAAGCAAAGAAGACAATCTCAAAAAACAACTGGTTTATAACCAGTATTCTATTTCTGTTATTATTCTTCATGGAGTAGCTATTGCATATATTACTTAGATCTTATTTCTTTAATCTTTTTAGATATCTTCCATAATGTTGTCATTGTTAAGGTTTTTTTCTGCATCACCGTTGAGGAAGGCTTGTTATATACAGACATGTTCGCCCCTTGATTGTACTTTTTTCTCCCCTTGCTGGCCATAAGCCCAGTGTTTTCAAGATTGTATTCGTTAATTTTTCCGTAACACAAGCAAGACCATTTCCACGGACGGGGAGGGCTTAGGGAGTTTGACCCACTCCCCCCAAAAACATGACAAAAATGCATATAAACAAATTTTTGATGTGTTTTTAAAGGTTTAGTTGGGACCTCCCCCCCCCCGTATTTTTTTACCTCCCCATATAATTTTACAATGTATATACAAATATAATTATATTTTTAAAATGTAGGTTACACCGAAGGCCGTATCCAGGAGGATTTGACCCCCCCCCCCGAATTATTAATCAGACTCGTAAAAACGTAAAAAATACACATTAAAAAATTATGCATATTGTACTTTTTGGTAACCCCTCCCGAAAAAAAACTTCTGTAAATCCCCCTCTGAAAAAAAAATTCTGGACCACCACTCAACCCTAGTTACACCACTCAACGCAGCTTCAAAAACAAAAGAAAGAAGAAGTATGAATTTCTGCCAACAATGTCAGACGCAAGGTATGCACATGACGATGTTTATCGCCGGCAAAGATAACCCAAAAAGGATGTTAGGTGCCACCTATTTGTTTTTCGTGTTGTAGCTTAGTTACGTTGACAGATAACGGTAATAAAGACCCTTCATTTCTGTGTCATAGCGCTAGTAGCACTAAAGCGCCTTTTTTGTGAATAAGATTCCTAAGGTGTAAAACCCTTACAGCCCTTATTACAGAAATTAGGACTGGGATTTAGAGCATTATGTGAAACACGAGGCTTAATCTCCTTGCAACAAGAGGAAAAATAAAGGAAAGTAAGATGTGATCTCTTCTAATCGCCTTATAAGACAAAATCCGCTCTCCAAAATTTGTGAATAAGCTTTCTAAGGCATAGAATTCTTAAAACCCCAATGACACTAACTAAGGCGTAGCTTAATGAGAATCTGTTTAACTCTGTTTGACCATTGAGTTGGTCAAACTCCTTTCAAGTAAAATAATGTGCTATTGGTTCACTAACTCTGTAGATGGAAGTCCTGTATTTTGAGGGGCCTTCGCATCGAACTGCTTTATAAAACTGACTTGCTTTATGAGCAGTATAACTGCATCCACATCACAATCACGACCTTGGATTAGAAGTTATATAAGGGCTTTGCAGGACTAACATACCCTTTTCACTAGATGCTACAAATACAAAATGGAGCTTTGACAAACAAGAGAAGTCCCGATATTTTTGCAATATTTTTTGCGTAGAATCATACAATTCTTTTTCCGATTTCACAGGGACTAACTAAATATTTGGAAAACTTTTTAAATATGGGTTGCTTCAAAGAGCTGAATTATAAAATATTTATAATTTATAATTTATTAATTAAATTATTTATAATATATGATTATATATAATTTATATTATATAAGTTAGATATATTAATATAATTAGGATTACATTAGATATATAATTCCCCTCTTATTATATTATAATTTATTATAATTATAATAACATAATTAATTAAGAATGCTAATTATGTTAAATATGTAATTATTATTAATGTAAATATACATTACATTAATAATAATTACATTAATAATACATTATGTATTATTTTTGCATACATTAATGTATGCAAAAATACTATAACATTTTACTTTCAGACACCATTTTTGAAAAAACCTGGACTATGCAAAATTTGAAATAAGGAAAATGAAAAAGTTCCAACATTGACTTCATACGTACATATTTCACCTAAATTATAAAATGGGATGAGTGAAAACTGTCTATAACCCAAAACGATGTCAATTTATTTTGCTTAAATTTTTCTATGGTAAATAATAGTCTCCAATGTTTTATTTTAAGGGCTGCTTTTCAATAAAACTGGGCTGAAAACTCCAGAGCATATTGATTAATGTAAAACATCGTGTCTCTATGGCATTGACATATCCAGTTGTTCAAGGGTGTATTATAAAATTAAAAGGAGTAGGGGTGACAGCCTCCATGTCTTCTCAAAACCAGAATATAATTTGCGCTTTACTAAAAAAAAAAAAAAGAACCGTATATTGTCATTTAATAGGCATTATCTAATATTTATTCCTTATAGACTTAAGACTTCTTTATTTATTTATTAAGGTGAAAACGTTTAAAATGTATCTCGTTTTCAGTAAAGGGCCAATTATGTTCGAGTCTTGAGAACAAATGAGGGGTGTCAGCCCTATTCAAGTTCATTTTTGTTTTAAGTTTTGATGTTATTTTCAGTAAAAAAAAAATAATAAAGCTAATTTCTGATCGTTCTCAATCAATACCAGGAAATCCAGCTCTCTCTCCATGAAAAATTTCTGTATTTGGGAATTATACACCAGTCACTCAAGATTAAGCTGTGTAAAATTCGAGAACAAATGGATTTCTTCGTTAGTTTAAAAAGAAATTTGACCTATATATTTGCAGAAGGTGGGAGGTGATATCGTCCCCCCTTATGAACAAATTAAACAAAAAAACAAGTTTTTTTTAACTGGAAGTAAGGAGCGACATTAAAACTTAAAACGAACCGAAATTACTTCGTATATGAAAGGGGCTGCTTCCTCACCAACGCCCCGCTCTTTACGCTAAAGTTTGAATATTACTCTCAACTCTTCTTTGTCAAACGGTAAAAAACTTCAGCGTAAAGAGTGGGGCGTCAAAGGACTGGTCAAAGTTTGTAACTTGTAGCCCCTCCTACAGGGACTGTGGGGGAGTAGGTCGTCCCCAAAGACATAGTTATAAGGTTTTTCGACTACCTTGAATTAAATGGTTATCTCAGAATTTTGATCCGTTGGCTTTGGGAAAATAATTAATGTGGGAGGGGGCCTAGGTGCCCTCAAATTTTTTGGTCACTTAATAAGGGCACTATAAATTTTCATTTCCTTTAGAATGAGGCCTCTCGCAACATTTTAGGATAACTGGGTCGATACGATCACCCCTGGGAAAAGAAACAAAAACAAACGAACAAATAAACACGCATCCATGAAATGCCTTCTGGCAAACAATACAAAGTTCCACATTTTTTTAGATAGGAGCTTGAAACATCTGCAGTAGGGTTCTCTGATACGCTGAATCTGATGGTGTGATTATGTTAAGATTCTATGACTTTTAAGGGGTGCTTCCCCCTATTTTCTAAAATAAGGCAAATTTTATCAGGCTCGTAACTTTTGATGGGTAAGACTAGACTTGATGAAACTTATATATTTAAAATCAGCATTAAAATGCAATTCTTTTGATGTAATGGTTGGTATCAAAATTCAATTTTTTAGAGTTTTGGTTACTATTGAGCCGGGTCGCTCCTTACCACCGTTAGTAACCACGAACTGTTTGATATAAAATTATGTATTCATAATTTTATTATTATATTTAATCAAAAATATTATATAAAATTATATAGCCTCAATTACATATTTCCCGTCTATTCTCTCACTTGTCTTGATCTTGTCATACGCTAAGCTGAAAGAAACTAACGAAGAAACCGGTTTGTTCTCGAATTTTAGTTTGCATAAGCTTGAGTCAGTGACGTTTAATACACAATTTTCCAAATCTTTTTCTCCAAAGGAAAACAAAAAATAAACTGAAAAAAATTCTCAAATCTGGAAAATTGTTTTCCGTCGGGGAGAGGGGGTTGTATTTTTTGAAGAGAGGTGATATTTTACTTGAATATTTTTTTAGTGGGGGTATTTTCCAGAGGGGGAGGAGATCACGGCCACCAGGGAATAGGCAACCCTTGCTCATAAAACCTCATCTTTTCTGTATAATTTGCAAGTTCTTAGAATTCCCCCCTTTTAAATATTTGCCAACTCTTTGAAAGAATTCAGCATGTGCACTTTGTCATAGCTATGAAGTTGTTTATGCACATCAAAGTAACTCTAAAGTATGATTAAGACTCACGAGTAAAATTAAATCGGCATAAAAGATGCAGTCGCAAAAATAAATAATAATATTATTCTAGCTAAAGAAAGAAAAAAGAATTAGGGATTCTAGTTGTACACGCATGTGAACGCTGCTTAAGACCTTGATGAATTTTCCGTTTTCTGTAAACCTTTTTCATTTTAATCACTTAACAACAGTAACATTTTATTTAGAAGAAAAGTAAGGATGGGAGCGGCGGGGTTACAACTTATCTCTTATAATCACATTTGTAAGTTGAATGTTTGTATCCTCTAGTATTTTAGAGTAGTATTTCTTTTAAGGGAATGATGGAAAAATCATTAGGTGACTAATCTAGGCTCTTAAATAGACAACAGTGGTGTCAGTATAGCCAACATTTCTTTAGAAAATGATATTAAAACTTAGTTGGGTGTTAGTATACAAGTACTCCTGCTCAAAATGAACATTACACCATATTGAAAACACGTAAATCATTTGTTAATTCACTCCTTGATGTCCATTAGGTTAAAAAATGAATAGGCTAATAAGTTGTCTGAATGTTAGTGTTTTTCTCTGAGTAGACCCAACTTTAAACTAGAAGCTAGAGTAGGAAGCTTACCATTACAATTTTTGTTCTAGCCTATGCCATTCTTTTTTAGTTAAAATTCAAGTTTAGCTGCTTTTTGCTATCCTGGAAAGGGGTTAGGTTAGGAAAATGGAAATTTCAGTTATCAGTCCAATGCCAAGAACTTACTCCAGGAAGCTATTTTGATGCTACCATGTTAATCCTCCACTTATCTATAAGTCTTTACAAATTTGCTTACTTGACTGATCTTGAGCAAAATATTTTCAATGTCTTCTTTTTTTTCTTTTTTTTTTACTGGCTGTTTTTATAAAGGCTCTCTTCTTAACAATTAATTTCTATTCTGATTAGTTTCTATTAACATTGTGATCAGCCAGCATGGTCTCAGAAACTAATTATGATAAAACTATGACCACCCACTTTGAAAGAAAGGAGGTTTTGTAATTTATTTGGTAAAATTGTAGTTAATTTACTGCTTTTTATCTTGGAAAGGGTGTAGGGTAGGAATGTGGAACTTTCAGGGATGGGTCTACAGGCTAAAGTGTGTCCCAGGAAGGTATTTTAAAGTACTCCACTCCTTCTCCCTTTAGAGGGCCCTGAAATTTGCCTACATGACAGGTGTACCTATTGAAAATTGAAATATATAGTGTATCTATTGAAATTTTGACAAAACAACATTTTACCCTAATTTTCAGCTACTAGTTGCTTTGTCTCTGCTTTTAGTTCTGAAAATGCAATTCCTGTTATTTAAGTAGAATTTTGAGCCATAGCAACGTTGTTGTTTTTTTCAAAATTTAGGAAATGTATTTGCATATTTTTAAAATCTTGTAAAAAGGAATTGAGCAAAGTTATGAAGCTGAAAACAATTTTGTTATACTTCAAGTAAGCAGAAGATATTGCCATCATTTGGGCAGCAATGGTATCTGGCAGTAATTTGTTCCAGATGTTGGTAAAAAAATATTCAGGGATGAATAGATTCATCCCTGAAAGTTTTATTTTCCTAACTAAACCCTTTCTGAGATAGCAAGAAGTCAATTAACTAGAATTTTACCCAATTAGTTTCTATTCTGATTAGTTTCTATTAATATTGTGATCAGCCAGCATGGTCTCAGAAAGTAATTATTATAAAGTTATGACCACCCACTTTGAAAAAAAGGAAGTTTTGTAATTTATTTGGTAAAATTCTAGTTAATTTACTTCTTGTTAATTTTGAAAGGGTTTAGGCTAGGAAAATGGAACTTTCAGGGATGGGCCCACAGGCTAAAGTGTGTCTCAGGAAGGTATTTTAAAGTACTCAACTCCTCTCCTTCTCCCTCTAGAGGGCCCTAAAATTTGCCTCCATGACAGGCATACCTATTGAAAATTGAAATATATAGTGTATCTATTGAAATCTTGACAAAACAACATTTTACCTTAATTTTCAGTTACTAGTTGCTTTGTCTCTGCTTTTAGTTCTGAAACTGCAATTCCTGTTATTTGAGTTATATTTTGAGCCATATCAATCTTTTTTTTTCAAAATTTAGGAAATGTATTTGCATTTCTTTAAAACCTTGTAAAAAGGAACTGAGCAGTTATGAAGCTGAAAACAATTTTTTTATACTTCAATTAAGCAGAAGATCTATTTTGCATGATTTCACTTTTATAACATGCATATTTTTAAAGGTCATCAAAGGTCAGGGTCATCTAGAAAGAGAAGGAGTGGAGGTAGTTACTTCAAAATATCTTCCAGGGGCATACTTTAGTCTGTAGATTCATCCCTGAAAGTTTCATTATCCTAATCTATACCCTTTCTGAGATAGCAAGAAGTCAATTAACTAGAATTTTACCATTTATTTTAATAAGGAAGTTCTGGCTTCTAAGATAGTTACCTGTACTTGCAGTATTTGGGGAGGGGGAGGGTGCCGAAAGATTTCGTTTTTGGGTTGGTACAAAAATAAATTAAAGAACACATCAAAAATGTATTGATATCAGTGATTCTCAAAGTGGGTACTACTGCCCAGAGAGGAAATCAGAAGTATGATAATGGTCATCAAAGGTCAGGGCCCTCTAGAAAGAGAAGGAGTGGTGGTAGTTACTTCAAAATATCTTCCAGGGGCATACTTTAGTCTGTAGATTCATCCCTGAAAGTTTCATTATCCTAATCTATACCCTTTCTGAGATAGCAAGAAGTCAATTAACTAGAATTTTACCATTTATTTTAATAAGGAAGTTCTGGCTTCTAAGATAGTTACCTGTACTTGCAGTATTTGGGGAGGGGGAGGGTGCTGAAAGATTTCGTTTTTGGGTTGGTACAAAAATAAATTAAAGAACACATCAAAAATGTATTGATATCAGTGATTCTCAAAGTGGGTACTACTGCCCAGAGAGGAAATCAGAAGTATGATAATGGGCACATTTGCATTTTGGGTGCAATGATTATCTCTAGAAGGTTGTTAAGGTTTAAAAGAAAATATGCCCAATTAGGAAAATGGTAACACTTATAACATGTTTACAGATAAAATTTAAAATTTACTTAAGATTTATAAATTTTGATCATTTGTTAACAGGGTTTTGGTGTTATTTTTACTTATTCTAACTTAACAAATTTACAAATTGGCTTATATTTAATAGAAAGATTTTTCCCAAAACAATTGGTGATTTATATTTTAAAATTATAGTAATTTTAAAAATTAGTCTTTTACTTGTTAATTCCTCTTCTCAAAGATACAATTATATTTGTATCCTTTATTAATTGCTATTAAAGTAAATATAAAATCCAGATGGCACCAAGTAATATTTTTTCTGGAAAGGAGACAGTTCGTCAAATAAGTTTGGGGATCACTGATCTAGACATAAGTAAATAGCAACAAAGACCTCACTATCTTTCCATCACTAACATCTAAAACAAGAAGAACAATAGGGAATTTCTCAAGACAGATGGAAACAAATTAGAATGAATATTTCAGCCCTATGTCCTAGGGCTGTCCTCAGGAATACCAAAATATATAAGGAGAAAAAACTTACTGTAGGATAATGTTATTGTCTAAACTAATAAAGTAAAGTATATCATTGGTCAACTACTCCCCCTAAGCAAGATGTAAATAGCAACAAAGACCACACTGCCTTTCCATTACAAACATTTAAAACAAGAAGAACAATAGTGAATTTCTCAATGGGAATTTCAAGACAATGGGAAACAAATTAGAATGAATATTTCAGCCTTATGTCCAAGGACTGTTCTCAGCAATTTAAAAATATATAAAAAGAAAAAGCATGTGAAATTTCCTATTGTCCTTCTTGATCTAGGTGTTTGTGATGGAAAGGCAGTGTGGTCTTTATTGCTATATAGGTCTTGCTTATGGGGAGCAGTTGACCAATGATGTATTTTACTTGCTTATTTTAGGAAAAAACTTGCTAATCTTGTTGTAAGTTTTTTCTTCTTATAGTCCAATAATGGTTTTATTTGAAAAGGGGGTATGTTTGGTCTTGAGTCTCCAAAAATACTTGGATTTTTAAGGTGAAGCTAAAAGAAAATGTTTAGATGGATGTCCAACACAATTTAAGCATAATATGTTTGATGCTCAGGAAAACAGAATATTAGGAATACCTAAAACAGCTATGAGTATTAAGCTGAGAAATTCAAGGCAGCATATGTTCAGGAGACAATGGAGAAAGATTTTAGGGCAACCAACTCACCTTCCTTTTTACTCTTTTTAGGTGCTCCCTCTGCTCAACACTGATAAAAAATTTAGAATTATTATCCCCAGGGCAAGGATCATTAATTCTAAAATTTGCCTATTGTTTGCATGTTGGATTTATCATGAAGAAAAATAGGATATTAGATTCTTGATGTAATCAAAAGGCCACTATATGTATCCAGTTTATTAAAAAGGAGAACCTGGAATATTTTTAGAACTAACTACTCCTTTGCCCCACATAGGAAGTTTCTATTTCCCTTAAATCCATCTTTATGACATCCTCCCACCCCAAATATGGACAGCCTGCTTTTTGTTTAGCCCTAGACAGTTGGCCATAATGGATTATCTTTGGCAATCTCTCATCCTTCATCTGCTGAATGTATCTTAGCCATCTCAACAGTTCTCTTGTTCTAGCCCTAGAAAGGGAGATTGAACCACACTTTTCTTACAGTCTACTGTTTAAAATATTGTATGTCAGCTGGGTACCCATAACACTATAGGTAATTTCTGTGGAAAGCAGCTAGCAAATCTTCATCTGCTTTTCATGGTGCCCATGGTTTGGAACCATATATAGCCACTGCCATCACTGTAGCTTCCAGTATTCTAATGTTTTTGCAGATTTATATTCCTATTCTTCCAAATTTTTTTCAACAAATAAACTTGCTGGGCCTTGGTTATTCTGCTTTTAAAATCTTCACTATTCCTACTGTTTTACTAATAATACTACCAAGGTAAGTAAAACTGTCCACCTGATAAATTTTTTGTCATCTAATGCCACCTTTTCAGCCACTTAGTTTTCTTAACATCAATCTTCAAACCTATTCTAGCACCCTGAATTTGCAAAATCTCCAAAATTTCATTTATTAAGAACAGCCAAGGGTATTTTGTTGAAACTTTCAGGACATTTTCAGGGGACTATTGGAAAGAGGTTGGAGGACACCAGCTCCCTCATATGCCTTTTTGGTGGCCCTGTCTGCAAGAATTTTGATTCAGACATGTTTTTCAAAATAGTCAAAAGCTCAAATGCTTATGCCAATGACAAAATTTTCCAAAGCTTTGGAGAGGGATACCAAACACAATAAAACATTCTGCATCTATACTTATTGTCAGAAGGACGTGTTGTCAATATCTAAGGAACATCTGAGGGTATTAAGTTGGAAATTTCTGGGGATGATGAACAGCTGTTGGAGGGTAACCAGCACCTCCTGCCCTTTTTATATGCTCCCTCCCATCCTCACTAATCAAAATGTTGAAAAAGCAATGTTGTTCAAGACAGTCAAGAGATCTAGTAACTATGCCTCTAGGGATCCAAAATACACCCCACAAAAACCCTTAGGGTAAGGATAATAAATTATGCAATATTTTCTTTTTTGCATGCAGGATTTATCATTAGGAAAAAGAAGAATTTTTTTTATTCTAGCTGTGCTTGCAAAGGCTAAAAGTATTAAGAGTAAACTTTCAGGAATATTGAAGGGTATGTTAAACTAAATCTACACAATAACTAACACAATATGCATCCTATTTATCAAAAGGTATAGGTGCAAAAAAATCCCGGATCCAACCCTATGAATATTTATTTCATTTTTGTTAGTTTAGGGTTCAATTTATTCTTGGTTGTAATTTCTGTTCAGTTTGAGTTGAAATTACAATAGGTTTTCATTTATGCGATCTTAAGTTTAATATGGCCTTTAATTTTTTTTAGATATTCTTTTTGGGATAGTTTTTAAAATTATTTTAAAAAAAAGATCAGGGCTTTTGGTGTTGTTTGGTTTTTGATGATATTAATAATACAAGCTAAGAACTGATGATAGATCAGTTAGTGCTGTCCTAGGTTGCCAGATAGATGCATTTTCGCCACTCTAGATTCGCCTTATTTGTTTATTTCATTTAAACATCTTATTTTTAATCAGAATGGCAATCACCACTCTTTAGGCGATTGTGCATTAATTTTTTATAATCGGCACATTGTTTTGGGTGGGATGGGAGTCGTTCATTTGGCACATTATCTTTAGAATATTGGAGCTTTCGGCACATTTTCATATTTATTTGAAATCTTGCGCCTGAAATATTTTTGTGTTCAGTGTAAGTGCTTTATCTGTATACCCCCCCCCCCAGAAAAAAAACAAAACAACAACAACCTATTAAACAATGATAAGATGCAGTTAATACTGGCTTATATCATAAAGTTATTTCGTTTATTTCATTCAAACATCTTAATGATGTATTTTATCAATACCCACTGAATTATAATAACGCCATCTATTCTAAAAAAAGTAATGCAAAAGTAGGAGTGTTGTAACAAGAATTGAAGAAGTCAGACATTTTGCTGTGGAGTCACGGGATATGAAAATACCCCGTAACAGTATCACGGGGTATGGTAAGTAACAGGGGTTTTACCCCTGTTACTTGTTTAAGCTACAGGAACCTGTGGTTTTTTTGGGAATTGATATACGCCGGGCATTTCAATATTTTTACCAGCTTGTTATTCTCTACTACCTTATTGGCCTTATTATTCTTGGTGTCTGTGTTTATGTGGTTGTAGAACTATACAAAGATGGATATTTTGATGTTTTATTGCAAATGGAAAAAAATGATTTCAGTTGGAATGGTAGGCTAATCAAAGGTCAGGATCCTCTTGAGGGAGGAGTGAAGATAGGTAGGCTACTTCAGAATATCTTCCTGGGATTCAGTCTAGTGTTCTTTAGCCTGTAGACCCATCCATATCTGTTGCCTTTCTATGGTAGCCAAAAGTAGCTGGAGTGGTATTTTACCCCTGTTACTTGTTTAAGCCATATCAATGTTTTGGTTAAATTCTAGTTTAGTGACTTTTGGCTATCTCAGAAAAGGGTTAGGATAGGAAAATGAAACTTTCAGGGATGGGTCTACAGGCTAAAGTATGTCCCAGGAAGATATTTTGAAGCACCTACCTCAACTCCTCTCTCTCTAGAGGGTCCTGACCTTTGGTGACCTTTAAAAATATGTGTGTTATAAAAGGAAAATCTTGCAATAGATCTTTTGCTTACAAAAAAAAAAAATTTTCCTTATTATTTAGATTTATAACTTTCAATCAACACTCTTCTCAACTTCTGTCTTATAGCATCTATGCTTACATTAAAATCAATCTCATTTTTCAATCTTTCCCAATGTAGAGGAATCAAATACCTCAGGCAAAAATGCGAACTCTCTGTAACTACCTTAGGAGTCTGCAGATTATATTTACCACGGGTTTCAACTTGTGAAGATGAAGGAGAAGAAATAAGACCCATTGATGCAAAATATCTGGGGAGCTTTTCTTGTTCAAGCTTAATCTTAAACATAACACTTAAAAATTGGATACTTTGCCGAACAGGAAGAATATTATGAAGTGAAAAAAGGGTCTCTGTTGTGGATTTTAAGGGGAAATTTGATGGCGATGGGAGAAAAGGTTTAAGGATATGAACTGCTTTATTTTGGATAATCTGTAAAGGGGTAACATTACTTTTAAAAGTGTTCAAAAAATAATAGATGTATAATCAAAATGGGATTGCACAAGGGAAAAGTAAAGGGATTTAAGAGTGCAATATAGAAGAAGGTTTTTCAGTCTGCACATTATACTAACTCAATGGGCAGACTTTGCTCTAACCTGATTAATTTGCTCTTTCCATGACACTGATTCTCCAGTTGATCCCACCTTAATTTTTGATCTTCCAACTCCTTTTCCAGTTGCCCAATTTTTATATCTTGATCAGAGGCATCCTTTTTTAGCGTAGCTATTTCCCCTGTAAGGGACTGAATGGACTTGTTGATGCCTTTTTAGAATGGATTACAGCATCAAGTTTTTCTGTTAAAATCTTCACTGCTTCATCAAAGTTCTTTTGTGATACTGCCATAATGATTGTAATAAAGCCACTTCCTTATTGATTTAATGCAGCATGTAATCAAGCACAGGTAAACGGTAAATCTCTGGGCGAGCCAAAACTGGTTAGCTATTTAACTTTGTAATGCAACCTAGATTAAATAAAATCCAGTCAAACCAGTCCAATTAGTTTTATCCTTTTTAGACTAAATGGTCTTCACACCACAAATGAAAGGACATTGTGGTATTCTCCCCAATGTTGATGCTATCAACTACTTCTTTAGTATTTCTTATTGTGTGTTTGCTGCTGAGGGTTATGGATCTTAAAATACCAGCCAAATATCTTTCCAACTTCTCTGTGGCTGAACCTACTGTTGAAATGATAGGTCTAAGGGGTATATCTGGTTTGTGAATTTTGGGTACACCATAGAATCTAGGAATGACTGGTCTGACAGGAAGGAGTATTTGGTAAAGTTTATCATTAATCCTATTGGTAAGACTGAGATTATCCAGAGCTTTTTTGGCATTATCATAAGTAACTTTTACAGCATGACGTCAACTTTTTCATACTCTTTATTGTCACTCAAGAGGTTTAATGATTTGCTGACATACTCAGTCTCATTAAGGATAACTATTGTATTGCCTTTATCAGCTTTAATAATTATGATATTGGTATCATTCTTAAAATCTGTGAGGACTTTCATTTCATCTTTTGTTAGATTCTCCTCAGCAAGTTTCTTTTTGGAAAAACCTTTCTGTAGGGTATTAGAAACCAAGCTTCTAATATCTTGTGGGTCAACATTGATTTTTGTCTTATTTAGAGTTATAACTGACTACATTGGATATGATTTGTTCTACTGGTATGTGTTTGGGGGGGATAGAAGATTTTCATTCTTTTGAAAGAATGTTTAATTGCTTTTGGTCAAATGTTTGTTGACTTACATTGATGACTGCTGGACCTGGTGATACTCTGGGAATATGTGTATCCCTAGTAGAAAACTTCTCAAACTTAAGCTTTTCCAGCTTATCTATATGTACTTTTCTGGTTATTGAAAAGACAAACTTAAAATCCTTGTCATGGATCTTGCCAACTTTGATAAAGTCTTCTAGGCTAAGAGAATTACTCAGTTGCTGTCTAATTGTGTTTATCTGTTGAAAAACCATATTTCTCTGCTGTTGTAGGTCATTTAATTCATGGTTGATAAAGATTAGGCCAGCTCTGTGTTGTGCAGATATATAGTTCTTACTAGATATTTTCACTCTTGGTCTCGTAGAGTGTGGAATTAGATCTAGTTTCTTACATTGTTGTAAGAATTTTTGGTGATTAATAATTCTAGCTTTCTTCCTAAATAGGAGGGATAGATCTTTGACTTGTTTGGCCATATACCCTCCATAGGTATTTGTAATATATTCTCTGAGGCCAACCTGACTTTTATACATAATAATGATAGATGGTAATAAGCTTACCTAAGCTATAGATGTCAGGTCGTTATTATTGTTAGAAGAAAAATTAATCACCTGACATCCATAGCTTAGGTAAGCTTATTACCATCTATCATTATTATGTATAAAAGTCAGGTTGGCCTCAGAGAATATAGTATATAGGACTGGATGTTTTGTGGCTATTCTCCCAGTCTTCCACAAACTATTTAGACTCAGACAATGAGTATTGAGTCCCATTGTTGGACATAACACTGTTAGGAATGCCATGTTGATTAAAGTGTGCTTTCAGTTTACTGATTGTTTCCTTGGATGTTAAGTTTCTCAGCTTATCAACTTCGAAATAGTGGCTGTGGTAGTCTACTGCTATAAGATATATTCCTTCATTCCAGTCAAAGATATCTGAAGCCACCTGTTTCAAATATAAGTAGGGGAATCTGGGAGTTAATGCACTTTCCAGTTATTGTACCTAAATTTTTGCAGGTGGGGCAGTTTGTGATATGAGTTTCAATGTCATTGTTCATCCTTGCCAGTAGATGAGCATCCTGGCATTTTTTTTATTTTTTTTCCATGCTAATGTGATACGTGGAGCTTTTTATAGTTTTGGTTGTAGTTTCAAGGGGATAACTATCCTTTCACCCTTAAAATTATGCCATTCTGATATAATAGTTCATGCTGAAAAATTCCAGTGTTTCTTTTTTTTTAAACGCTCCTAAGCTGTGTGATGATGTGTCAACAGTGAGATTGTGTCTGTATTTTGTAATTATTTTTTCTTACCTGATTTTTATCTTTCCAGGACCCCCAGCAATGGTTTGTCTTCATCATGGCGTTTTGTTGGTTTATTTTCCAGGTATGTTTTAATAATAATAATAATAATTTATTTATTACCCACATCATAACAATATAAAAAAAAGAAAATAAATTACACTACAAATAGAAAAAACATTACGCTAAAATGAGATTAACCAAACAGACAGACCAAAGGATGATGAGGTGATAAACAATAAAAAGCTGATTTTGTCAGCCTTCCATGCAGGAGGGCCAACTTTGCACTTATATCAGGGACATCAAACTTACGAATTATCTTCCCATTGCTATACTAAGGGGGGGGGATAAAGTAAAAATTTACAGTATCTGAAATAAAAACTTTAAATCTGATTAACATTTTTTTTCTTTAGAAGGGGATAAAGACCAGAAAGATAAAGGACAGAATGTAGCATATAGTCTACCAAGTGCACGTCTATTATACTTCCCTTGATTAGCAACTATCTTAGAATAGCACATTTGAATTTTCTTTTGAACATCACAAACAGTGCACTGCCATAGGCAAGAAATTGAATTTGTAACAGTAATACCCAACCACCAAAAGGCGGAAACAAAGGGTCTAGAAAAACCATGACAAGCTAAGGGAGCATTAGAGGAATTTGGTCCATTAAAAACTAGAAATTCATATTTCTACTTAGCTCACATATCTCACATCTGTGCTCTGTGTGCAAGTATAGTCAGCAAGACTCTTGGCCTTTAGTGGAATTTTGTAGCGTTTGAAGCATTCTAACAAATTACATTGCAGGGTATATCATTAACATGCATAACATTTATTTTCTGACTTTTCTAACTAAAGATGGATCAATCATACATATTAGCTCTGATTAAACACTAAAATCTTTGCTATGAGTGATAAAGAAAATTACTTTTATTTTCTTTTTTTTATCACAAACCCTTTTCATATTTTTATCAAAATACAATTGAATTTGGAGAATCATAAGCTAAATATTCTGTTGAAGGGCAAGGTCAAGGATTTGTAGAAGGTACTCTGGAGATATATTTAGAAGTATGATCATCCTAGTAACAATTGGTCATCTTGGCGCATATAAAAGCTCCTACCGTTTCCTTTGTTTAAGAGGTCCATTGTATATTTCTCAGTTCCTCAATCACCTTTGGAAAATGGTGTGAACACATATTATTTATGATTGCGGATGTAGAAAGAAAGAGGGTGAGCAAGCCAAGTGGGTTGCTAATGTTCCATCTCTGAGGTTTGACTTGACTGAGTTGCGAACCCAGGATTTCTATAAGGGGGTTTGGATTAAACTTTAGCAAATACAGAAATTTCCAGTTCTAACTTCTGATCAGCGCTGCAACAGGGAAATAGCGGAAATTTCATAAATAGTGGGAGGGATCCAGGAAGTGGCAGAAGTATATGAAATTTGCCACAAAACGTTTTACCACAAAGGGGCAACCTAATAGTTTTAGCACAGATTATCTATTAGGTTTCTCAATAATTCATGGTTTTAGATAGTAATATGGAGTATTGAAACTTTTTTCTTCTTGGTACGGAAAAATACTCCCTTGAGTTTTTCCTCATTTTTTGGGCCGTAAAAATGTCCTTCAAAATTTGATGTACAGCCTCTGTTTTTCTTCTAATAACTGGTGGAATAGCCGTATATAAGAAAATACTACACGTCTGTTAAGACTTATTTGTCTTTGAATTCTTAGTGAGTTTTCAGAAAATTGAAAGACATCAAAAGAATTGTATTTATATTATAAGAGTAATATAAAATAATGCTTGTTGTCATTATTGTTGTAAAATATCCTGCCATGAACCTGCAAATTAAGACAAACTTCTCACCAGAAAGCATTTAATATGACTCACTAAGCTAACACTCATAATTCTTTTCATTAGCTTTCCAATTCTGTGTTCAGTGCAAGTTTGGTATAAAACTTAGAATGTTTTAGAATTGTGTTAAGATTATTTAATTATTCTAGTACCAAGTTTATTTTCAGTTGCTAATCTAATTTTGTTTTGTCCTTGACGTGTTTGGAGCCAGAGGGAGGGGGTATGGACCCTCACTAGACCCATCAATGGCCTTGCTTACATACTTTGCTGTAACTTATTTATTAAACTTTAATTTGACAACGCAAAAAGACTTTTGCAGATGGCAAAACAAATTATTGTAGTCTTGCAAGTTTCTAGGATTTTCTTTTTTGGAGGAAGGGAGGGAGTTGAGAAATTCTTGTTGGGAATCGGTACTAATCCATCGAATTTGGCTTGAGGGTAAAGACCTGAACTGGGAAGTGACTGTGAGGACTTCCTCCTTTGACAATATTTGATATTTTTTGTGTAAACGTGCATAATAATAAATGAAATTTAAAAATCGTGAAATCAACAGAAATCCCAACCAAGGAAAATAAACTAGGAGGTAATTATTTTAGTTTTGGCAGTTTAAGCATTTGATCATCTCCTTAATGTGCTCTTCAGTAGTACAGGCAATAAAATATCAAACCAATGTCAATAAACATATGTGAAAAAAAAGTGAGTAAATTTGATTAATCTAAAATGCTACGATTCCATTTGGCGTTGATTATGTAATGATGAAACTGAACCCTTTGTCACAATTTTAGGTACGTTTTTACTTGAACGCAATATCAGGTCACTAAACACTAAAACATTGTTCTTGAATTTACATTTCAAATTGATTCTGATTTCTTTTATTATTATTTTTTAATATTGATAAAACTCAGAATTAACTATATCTTTTTTAATTTTTTTTCTGCTAGCTTTACATCAGCCTTTTGCTCTTATCTTGGCTTTACCAGGAAAAACTACATCCATGAAAATTTGCTGTCAAATCGAGTAGATTGTTTTTACTCTTGCCAAAGAAAAATGGACATATTGCTATTATATATTTCGGTGTTAAAATTTGTGGTCTAAATTAACTGCTTTGTTTTTATGACGTTAATCTTTTACGTGTTTTTTAGCCTATTATATTATTCCTTAAGCTTAAGGGCTTTGCAAACTTAGTTGTTTTTTTTTCAGTGCTGATTGACCATATCGGAGCCGGTTTGCAAAGAAAGCGGCGCTGATTTGAGCTAGGAAAATTTTCTAGCTTTTGGTGCCAATTTACAAAGACCGCGCTGAATTTCATTATAAAAAAAGAAAAAATCTCAATGGTTTCATTCTCTTCAGCAGGAAAATCCAAGAAATTAAATAATAATATCAATGATTAAATATTTGATACCAAAGAACTATATAATTCAATAATGATAGAATTTCAAACTTAATTAAAATACTTTTAATAAAATAAAAATTTAAAAAGAATAAAATTTTCAGTAATAAAAGAAGTTAACAATTATAATAAAAGAACTAAATAACAAGTTGAGATCAATCATGCAGCCATTGATAGCCCACAGTTGACTAATGGTGTCCATGATGTTTGGTTTTGAAAATCTCGTGCAAAAGACTTTGGTTTTGAACCGATATTATTTGCCAACTGAGCCTCTGAAATCAGCGACCGAAAAAAGCTACGTGTTGTAGCTTTTTACCCTTGACGTTTTGTCTGTTCTTGTCATTGTTGTTTGTATGTCAAATTCCTAGCCAGTGAAACAAAGAAAAAACGTGGTTGGTTTTTGTACAAAATTAAAATTAATCTAGAAGAGTGAAAAGCTCCGGAGTCACACCATTTCTTTACAAGTAAATTCTTTGTCATTTTTGTTCTTTTGTTTACCATATAAACATATGAGTGTAATCAAGGTTAATACAGTTCTAGGGGCTATTTGATAGGTTGTTAAACTGTACAAGTAAGCTTGGAATTTAGGCAAGCAATAGAAAGAGCCTTAATCGCACCTAATTATAACTCTGCCTTTTACAAAAAGTTTACTTTGTCTATTTTATCTTTTTCACTTTTTCTTATTTTTATACATTTTTATCTGATGTAAAATCAAAGGTCATATCTAACCTCTCTAACCGTTTTTGATGGAGTATATCCTCGGCCATTTTCGATTTATATATCTCCCATAACTCAGTAGGAGTTGAAGGATAGCATGATGTTAGTATGATTCCAAACAATGCACGAATTTGACTTGGAGTTGACGTTTTGCACGTGTCATTGATGCAGCTATCCCAGTGTTGGTCATACTCAAACAAATTCAGAGCTTGGCATGTACTACGGTAAGTTTCATATATAGTACCGTTTACAGTTCTCAAATACTCAATGGACGTCGGACCGGGTACATTCATCAAAAGCAGGTGATGAAAGAAGCATTCATGTTGATTGGGGTGAATGGTGTAGAGTCTTTCTTTTCGCTGTATCTCTGAAGATGGTAGGTTAGCCGTCGACTGACTTACCCTGTTTTCGACGTTCAAATGATTTCGTTTTAGCATTCCACGTGTAATACGAAGGTATTTCAGTATACAGCAGTTTTTTCGCAAAAGTTAACGATGTATCTGGTGGATTCAGGGCTCTTTGTTGCACGTTGGATTCCAAAAAATAAACACGTTGACCATTCTGTAAATGTACCGCTAAGTGAACAACAGCTGGACTTCGTTCATGTATCGGAAATGAAAGAATTCGCCAAACAGTTCATTACTGCTTATGTATCTTCCAGCCTGATATTGTACGATTTCATTGATATCCCTGATTTCGGACTGCAAGCCAAAAACTGCAATGTTGCTGCCTCTGTTGACGTATTTACATATGTATTTGATTGCCTTTATGGAGTTACAGTATTCAATGTTTATGTGAGCATTAAATGTTTTTGATAATGAAGGTGAAGATGGAACAACCCACTGGTTATCTACTTTGATGGTGGTACCGTTATGCTTCTTTATTATTGCTGTTTTACCGCCATCTTCAGCAGATCTTCTTCTGTATTGTGGGTAACCATCGTTGCCGGTAATTGTGTTGGGTAGTAAAAGTAGAGGATATTGCTTTGTGTAGCTTCCTTTTGCCGTGCATGGTGATTTTTCATTCAGTGCAGCGCAAGGTTCATGTATCATATTCATGTATTATCATTTCATGTATTACCGTCATTTACAACTGCATCTCACAAATGAATGCTTTGTTCAGAGCGGATCTTGGTCTGGTTCAGACGGATTAATAGCAAACGTTCTCATTCAATCGTTGCATACATATCAACGATATATTGGTGAAACAATTGACGCCATTTTAAAATATAATTTTCCTCATTGGGACGAACCATTAGCCTATAGGAATAATAATTCATTCCACTACATTTCTTATCCGTTTGTTTGTTAATGGATGAACCTATCAATTTGTTACTAAAGTGATAGCCGTCGGCTCCATCCCAAAAAATGAAAGGATATTGTAGGGCTTCGTAGCATTGATGAGTTTCAGCAATTCTTACCAACTGAGCGTTTTGCTTATGAAGAATAATGTCTCGAGGTAAAAACTGATCACTGACCATAACGAATGGCACTTCGTCGATAGTTGGAGCATTGGATCTACGCACATGGTCACCAATAGGCGTTTTGTCAGTGGAAATAACAATTTTATGCGCATCAGTAGGCATCACATCGATTGTTGTTTTGAACAGGCGCACTAATTCATTGTTTTTGTGGAAAAGATGTTACAATTGGGAAACGATAGACCTGTCAACGTCGGGAGAAATTTCGCCGCGTGCATTCAATTCAGAATTGCTATCACTGATGAAGTACAGTTGTAAAAAAAAATTGATTCTGACCTGAGAATGGTAGAAGGGACCCTGCTCTAGGATAAATTTGCCCTTTTACTTTGAAAGTAGGCATAAATTGATCTTGATTTTCGATTTGGGCACCAAATGACGTCATTTGGAAACATAAGTTATACTTTCTGAGGTTTTATCTGCTATATTATATCTTCTATCTGGAATACTATTGTTGGTGTCATTGTTTGCATTATTTGCATGTCTGCACTGGCTGCCATTTTTGCTGCTAAACCAGCTTGTTCATTACTCCCGATTTTCCTGTGACCAGGTATCCAATGGAGCGAAAGATTTATTCCCTTAGAAAGCAGTTGTTGTATGGCTATAAAGTATGAAATCACTTCTTTTGATTGATTTGCTCTATTACTGAATTCTTTTAAACATAAAAGAGCACTTTTAGTCTGTACATATTCTAACTTGATCCCTGCGTTGCAATCTTTGATATAGAAATGATACTGCTTGTCGTATAGCAAACACATCAGCGTCGAAAATTGACATTTTTTCATGGAGACGGTAAAGTTCTTGGACATTCCACATTGGTATCCAAAACGCAGCTCCGACCTTGTCACTTTTTGAAGCATCAGTAAAGACGTCCATGGATTCTGGGTAGGTCACTCTTTTCTCCATTGTGAATGATTGATTATAATCCAATCCATCCCATTTTTCAAAATCACAAAAGCATGAAACTGTTTTGAATGGCCGATATTGGCGTGATGTTTATATTGGGTACTTCCATTGCTAGATTTCAATTTACCTGTAATCCTGAGTTTTCTGCCAAATGCAAACCTTTAATAATTCCATGCTGTTTCATTGAGGAAATCCATAGTTTTTATGGCACTTGGTATTAACCAAGTGACATATAGCAACGCCAATTCTGTCTGTCTGTCGGTCCTGGTTTTGCTACTTTATGCACTTCCAGGTAAGCTAGGACGATGAAATTTGGCAAGCGTATCAGGGATCGGACCAGATTAAATTAGAAATAGTCGTTTTCTCGATTTGACCATCTGGGGGGAGGGAATTGGGGGGCTGGTTAATTCGCAAAAAAATAGAAAGGCCAGATTAAATTAGAAATAGTCGTTTTCCCGATTTGACCATCTGGGTGGGGGGGCCGGTTAATTTGGGTAAAATAGAAAAAATGAAGTATATTTAGCTTATGAGCGGCCCAATTCTGGGTGTTATTTTTATGATGTTTTTTATGGCACTTGGTATTAACCAAGTGACATATAGCAATCGCCAATTCTGTCTGTCTGTCTGTCGGTCCCGGTTTTGCTACTTTACACACTTCCAGGTAAGCTAGGACGATGAAATTTGGCAAGCGTATCAGGGACCGGGCCAGATCAAATTAGAAATACTCGTTTTCCCGATTTGACCATCTGGGTGGGGGGCCGGTTAATTTGGAAAAAATAGAAAAAATGAAGTATTTTTAGCTTATGAGCGGGTGATTGGATCTTAATGAAATTTGATGTTTGGAATGATATTGTGTCTCAGAGCTCTTATTTTAAATCCCGACTTGATCTTATGACATCGGGGGGAGTTGGAGGGGGGACCTAAAATCTTTGAAAACACTTAGAGTGGAGGGATCGGGATGAAACTTGATGGAAAAATAAGCGCAAGTCCCAGATACATGATTGACATAATCGGAACTGATTCGCTCTCTTTTGGGTAGTTGGGGGGGAGTAATTCTTAAAAATTAGAAAAAATTAGGTATTTTCAACTTACGAACGGGTGATTGGATCTCCATGAAATTTGAGGTTTAGAAGGATATCGTGTCTCAAAGCTCATATTTTAAATATTATTGCACCCGCGTCTTAGACTTTGAAAAATACCCTCTTATTTTTGTTTTATAATGGCTAACTGGTCGTTTCCCCCCCCCCCCCCAACATTTTTTGTAAATCGACGCAACTGTTTCGGACGGTCCATAGCTCTTCTAGTAAAATTGCATTAGCTTTCTTCTTAATGATAGTGAGAAGAAAAAATGGGAATAAGATAATATATTATCGAAAATATTTCCTAACTCTTGGGAAACTCTCCGCCTTTAGAGTAGATCTTTAATAAGAAGTGGTTTCTGTCTCTCTCTAGTCTTTTTTCTGTCTGTCCCTTTCTCTCTCACTCTCTCTCGTTCTCTCTCTCACTATCTCCTTCTCTCTTCTTTATTTACTTTTTCATTAGCAGACCATCGATAATTTTTCTTTTCTCTTCCAGTTTTATCCGATGGAACTTCGAAAAGTTTATCGTCAATAGGGAGGGCATAGCTGTGTTTCGTTATGCTCCTGCTCAAAATCCCAAGGTTTGCTCTTTCTTTTTTCCCACTTCTTTTTTTTGCTTTTTTTATTCCAGTAATTTTTTGAAGTGACCCTTACGCGATAGAGAGCAGTCCTATTAAAAGATTTCAATGTTACAAAAAGCTGCTACTCTTCTTTTTTTTTTCCTTCTGTTTTTCACTATAAAGCCATTTTTTACTCTACCACTATAAAGCCATTTTTTACTCTACCACTATAAAGCCATTTTTTACTCTACCACTATAAAGCCATTTTTTCTCGCTCGCTTATGTTATTCATCTGTTAACCATGTCTACTTTTTCGTTTCACGTATCCTACAGATACCATACTTCTTAAATCCATAAATGTTTTGACAACAAAGATATGTTTGAAAACATTATATGTAATAAGGTATTATAACACAGAAATTAGTTGCCTGGAATGTTAGAAATTAGAAATGGAATGTTAGAAATTGTTTTAAAAATTAGAATTATGGCAAAGAGTCAAACTTTAGCGTAAAGAGCAAGGCATTGCGGAGGGGACAACCCATTTCATATACGGAGGAATCTCTGTTCGTTTTAAGTTTTAATATTGCTCCTTATGTTCAATTAAAAATACTAGTTTTTTTATTTAATTTCTGAACGTTTTTGAATTAAATCATGTTTGATTTTGGCTCTCCGCACATAAATTTTTAAAGTGAAATTTGCATATTAATTTTTTTTTTGCTAAATGGCGTTCTCTTAGTTTTGATCAGACGATTTTGAGAAATAAGTGGTGGGGAAGGAGGCCTAGTTGCCCTCCAATTTTTCGGTTACTTAAAAAGGCAACTAGAACTTTTAATTTTTAACGAACGTTTTTATTAGTAAAAGATATACGTAACTTAAGAATTAACTTATGTCACAAACTTTTATATTCTTATATGAGGGGGTTTGTCCCCTCGTTAATACCTCGCTCTTTACACTAAATCTTAAGTTTTGTCCCAATTCTTTAAGAATGACCCCTGAATCAGAAAGGCCATAGAATAAATAAATAATTGAAATTACTAAAAATACTGTAGCATACAGAGGGAATTATTTATCTCATCCTAAATACCTCGCTCTTTATGCTAAAGTATTTTTAGAACCCCTCATATGCGTCATAATCTCTGTTCGTTCTAAGTTTTAATGCTACTCCTAGTTCATTCAATATTGAATGAACTCAGTATTCATTCAGAGTTAAAGGAGTTAACAACAAAACCAGATTTCATTTCTTTCGGATAACATTCATGCTTACATTTAGACAGATTGTGTAACTAACTAGTCTAAACCAAGATTGAAATAACGTTTCTCTCTCCTGCGTGACTTTGAGCCAATATTGTGATTTTTTTCGAATGGTGAAAAAAAAGTCTTATTGCTAATTAACGATACTGGATCAAATCAAGGGGTGATAAGGGTTGGATTTGAATCCACTTGGATGCAATAGGAAGGCTCGGCCGTCACATAAAGATAAGTCTTTTTGCTCTGTTTATCGACTTCTAAAAAAAATAAGATACTATTAATGATGCAGCGTTTCAACCAGTTTGATGTTGCGCTAGCTAAATTCAAGAACTATCCCTTATGGCCTGTGAGAATTTTGCAAATAGGAAAGGATTCGCACGGAAAGCCCACTTATCTGGTCTTTTGTTACAGTAGTCATGATGAATTTAGGCTAATAGAAGCAAATCTTCAAGAATATAACCCTAAAACGATAGATTCATCCACGCCTGCTGTCAAAAAAGCAATTGTGGAACTTGATAATACCCCCAAAGTTTATAAAACCCTTTCTAAGACTTTTTTAGCCCTGAAAGCAAGTGATAAATTGGGATCTAACTCAGTTTCTTCAAGTATCGCCCCAATTTATGCCAAATTAGTTGCAACTGAAGCCCACCTAGAGAAGACAAGGAGTGATCTGCTGGAAAATATTACAAAGAAAGTGACTGAAAAGTTCAAAGACCCAAGGTCACTGAAAGAGGCTACTGAACTGATAGTCAGCCAGGTTTTTGATTCAGTCACACTCGAGTTTAATCCAAAGTTTGTAAAAATTGAGCAGACTCTTAAGTAGTCTGAGAAATCAAATTGAAAATTTGGAGGAGAGGATTAGTAGAATAGAAACAAAGCTTGATGATTATGATCAAGAGTCCTTACTCGATAGTCTTGTTTTTCATGGGGTAAAGCAGTTACCTGGTGTAGACACTCGTACGACAATATCTCGTATTATAAATAGCAAAATGTCTGTGACAGACGTCTCCTCTTCTGATTTGATTAATGTATACCGTCTCCGATTGAATAATCCGACTACACAGCATGAAGAAAGGGCTATTAGAGTTGCTCCGATCGTTGTTAAATTTTCTGGCAAAGATGTGGCCCATAGAGTGTTTAAAGCAAAAGCTAAACTTGCTTCAACTGGTGTTTTTGTATCGGAGTCTCAAACTAAACGTCGCCGGGACATTTTGAACGCAGCGAAAGACAAGTATGGTCAACGAAATGTTTGGTCAGATTTTGGCAAAGCCTAGTTTTCTTTTGAGTATCGTAGATTTAAATGGGTGGTTGTGATCTGATGTCCAAGCTTTTTCAAGTATTTCAAAGAGCGCACATTTTTTCTCATTTCCAAACTTTCCAATCGATTTTCTGGAAAGTTTCTACTGTGGTCCATGGAACTTCCTGAGATACTGTCAATATGTCTTTTTGGCACCCTTAATGCACATAGTGCGTTTTGATTTTGATCAGTACCATCTTTACAACTATCTGAAAGTCGCCTTAATACCCTAAGAAGTTGCTGAGATATTTTTGATATGCCCTTTTTTCAACCTGAATGCAGGTAGTATCTTATCGTTGAATTCAATTTGCTCTCTGATCATTCCTTGAAAGTTAAACTTGATATCAAAAGCTGTTCGTGAATAAACATGTTGCGGATACTGTCTTTTGACAATTTGTTCGGGATTTATCTCAACATGCACCGAAGGTTTCAGCTTTATACTTTAAGCAATTCTTGTTATATTATATCAACTTTAAGCGATTCTTGTTATATTATAGGTTCATCATTTTGACGAAATGGATGCACATAGTGTCTTTCGATTTAGTTTAGAATCCTCCCCCAGCATCCTCTGAAAGCGTCTACTAAATACTCTTAGCCGCTCTTGATATTTTGCAGACGCGCCCTTTCGACTACTTAGGTGTATATAGTATACTTTGATTTTGTTCGACACCCTCCTCACCAATGATTGAAGGTTCCAACTTAATACCCTTAGAAATTACTAAGATATTGGACATGTGCTCTTTTGACTACCTGGATGCACATATATTCTTATGATTCAGTTCGATTTTCTTCTCAACCTTCTCCTTAAAGTTTAAACTTAAAACCCCTAGTTGCTCAGTTATTGTATACTAGCCATTTTGACAATCATGATATTAGTCTACTTTCATGTTAAATTCCTGGTCTGACATGTTGAGAGCCAAAATAATTGGACAATATCAACGCGGTAGCTCCCGAAAATGTCTGGGACAGCACTGCAACGCAACTGTGACCATGACTGGGGTCTCATTCGGAACCGGTTTTAGACTGATTGGAAACCAGTAACATCTGGATTGCCTCGTGGGTTGGACCTCACTTCCTCAAGGCCATTGTCACACAGCAGTTGCATGCGCAATCAGTTAGCAATTATAGTCTCAAAACAGTTGCCCCATGGCCGCTGGGCCTTAGTCGCTCCTGAGCCGTTCTTGATAGTGCAAATGTGTCTTTCTTACGACCTTGTTACACGTAGTACACCTTCCTGACTCTCATACAGTTCACCACCCTTCTCACCATCCCCCAAGATCTGACTAAATTGGATTTCAAAGGATTTCAATAAAAGGGGTACCAGAATTGATAATTAGTAAAATACGCTTAGCTACATATACCTCTTAGAAAATGTAAATTTTTAAATCACACCTTATCTACCCATGAAAGTTTTTGCCCAGAAAATTTCTTTTCCGCCAAAAACTAATCCATGCTACCCCCGCCCCTCCTTAGGTAGTGCTCATTTTCACATTTAGCATTTATCTTGTATTGACTAATTCAGTTTTAAGGAACACATTTGTATCTGTGCTTTTCCTATATCACAAAATGTTCCAGGAAAGTCTAAAAGGATTTGTTAATAGCAAGCATAATTACATGTGAAGAAAAAAGGTCTTGACAGGACATCGCAACCATCTTGAGGTTTTCGGTCTTGTAATGTATTAAATAAAAAAAACAAGTTTTTTCAACTGAAAGTAAGGAGTGACATCAAAACTTAAAACGCACAGAAATTACTTCGTATATGAAAGAGGCTGCTTCCTCATCTACGCCTCGCTCTTTACGCTAAAGTTTGACTCTTTCTCTCAATTCTTCTTTCTAAAACAGTAAAAAACTTTAGCGTAAAGAGCGGGGCGTTGATGAGGAAGCAGCCTCTTTCATATACGAAGTAATTTCTGTGCGTTTTAAGTTTTGATGTCACTCCTTACTTTCAGTTGAAAAAACTTGTTTTTTTTATTTAATTTCTGAACGTTTTTGAATCAATGCATGTTTTGATTTTGGCTCTCCGCAGAGGAATAATCAAAACGAAATTTGCATATTTTTTTTTTTTTGGCTCAATGGCTTTCTCATAATATTGATCGAATCATTTTGAGAAAAAAGAGCGGGGGACGAAGCCTAGTTGCCCCCCGATTTTTTGGTTAATTAAAAAGGCAACTAGAACTTTTAATTTTTTACGAATCTTTTTATTGGTAAAAGATTTACGTAACTTATAAATTAGCTTACGTAAAGAACTTTTGTATTCTCATGTTTTTATTACATATATGAGGGGATTCGCCCCATCGTCAGTACCTCGCTCTTTACACTAAAGCTTAAATTTTATCCCAATTCATTAAGAATGACCCCCTGAATCACAAAAGCCGTAGAATAAGTAGTTGAAATTACCGAAAATACTTTAGCGTAAAGAGCGAGGTATTAGAAGGAGGTGAGCCCCTCATATGGGTAATAATTTCTGTTTGTTTTAAGTTTTATTGCTGTTCTTTACTTCCAGCTGAAAAATCTTTTTCACTTTTATTTTTTAATTGTTTTTTTTTTTTTAATAATGCTAGTAAATCCTGCTCTCCCTTCATGGAAATTTTCTTCTCCCATTACAAATTCTCGAAGGAAAGTTCCCCCAGCATATCCCCTTCTTCTCAACCCCTCCCAAAAACCAAAAAAATCCTCCTGAAAACGCCTGTATACTTCCCAATAACCATTACTATATGTAAGCACAGGTCAAAGTTTGTAACTTGTTGCCCCTCCCACGGGGACTGTGGGGGAGTAAGTCGTCCCCAAAGACTTAGTTATAAGGTTTTTCGACTACGCTGAATAAAATGGCTATCTCAGAATTTTGATCCGTTGACTTTGGGAAAATAATTAGCGTGGGAGGGGGCCTAGGTGCCCTCCAATTTTTTTGGTCACTTAAAAAGGGCACTAGAACTTTTCATTTCCGTTAGAATGAGCCCTCTTGCAACATTCTAGGACAACTGGGTCGATACGATCACCCCTGGGGAAAAAAAACAACAAAAAAACAAATAAACACGCATCCGTGATCTGCCTTCTGGCAAAAAATGCAAAATTCCACATTTTTGTAGATAGGAGCTCGAAACTTCTACAGTAGGGTTCTCTGATACGCTGAATCTGATGGTGTGATTTTCGTTAAGATTCTATGACTTTTAGGGGGCGTTTCCCCCTATTTTCTAAAATAACGCAAATTTTCTCAGGCTCGTAACTTTTGATGGGTAAGACTAAACTTGATGAAACTTATATATTTAAAACCAGCATTAAAATGCGATTCTTTTGATATAGCTATTGGTATCAAAATACCATTTTTTAGAGTTTTGGTTACTATTGAGCCGGGTCGCTCCTTACTACAGTTCGTTACCACGAACTGTTTGATTTAGCCAGTCTTCAAAATTTATCCTTCTTTAAATTTTTTAGTTCGGAAAAACATATTGTCTATTGTCTGCAAATGATTGAATGTTGAAGATTAGCAAAAAAATATATAAAACGCCTTTTAAACCGTCGATTGTTGAAAAGACGTTCCGGGAGGATATTTTCTGGGGGTGTTTTTCACGAGGGGTATTTTCCTCGGGGGTACCTTTCGAGGGGGGAGATATTTTCCAGGGAAGGGCGTAAACACCTCGAACTGCCATAAAATATGCAGCTGTTGACTACAAGTCATGGGGACCCTTCGACGTACTATGTGTTCCCTTGAGAGCCCTCCATTTTCCCAAGGAGAGAGCAGCAAACAAAGCTGACACATTTGGAGGCTGCTGCTTACCACAAAAATCACAACTGCTATACACAAGCCTGTCACATGCTGGGTGCGGGGTCTGTCATTGAAATCGGCTCCATAGTTTTTTGTTTTTTTTTTAGTTGACATATTGCTATTTCTGGCCACTAAAACGATTTTAAAAGGTCACAACTTTAAGATAGAATTTTATTTGTTCCCCTTGTGGCTCTGGTGGAACCTATAATTAAGTAGTTTTGAAACTATGGTTTTAAGTATTAAATTTGCTCTTTACTGAAGAACTTTTTTTTAAAATTAATCCATGCTCGTTTATAACATAAGGAAAACAAGAAAGATGTAGGTCCATTACACTTATATATTCCACATTAATATTTATGCAAATATACTGGCTTTGAAACTTTATCAGGAAGTAAAACTGTCAGCCTAGTTAATGGCAAAATTGAAAAATGTTCTATGCTTCCTCTTTCGCCACATTTTCTCGGGTCAAGTTTTTTCCCTGATAATTAAGGTGTTTTTTTCTCTCTGAAATTCATCAGCTCAAGGTTATATTCTCTTGTTTTAGAACTTTCAAAAGTGGTAATGAATAAACTCTCTAATCTACAGAGAGGAAAGAAATGCATAATTGAAGAATAAAAAGTACGGTGGATATAAATCCTGAAAAAAAAGAAATAATGAAAAATGAAAATAAGACTTAGTGTTTTTTGTAATGGTATTTATACCATAACTAGATAAGTCACATCGGTTGTAGTTTGGCCGCAGAAAATACTCCTCCCCGGAAAATATCACTCCCCACCGAAAATAGCCCCCCGTAGGAAATACCCCCATGGAAAATACTGCTGGTAAATACCCACTCCCCCTGGAAAATACACCCCAACCGTGGAAAATAAAGCTGTCCTAATTTCATAATTTTATTTGTTTTTTTTAATTTCCATTGGGGGGGGGGAATTTTGTACGTGTATTAACCGCCACTCACTCAAGTTTACGCCGTGTAAAACTCGAGAACAAAGCGATTTCTTTGCTAGTTTCTTTCTGCTTAGCGCTAGCCAAGACAAGTGACAGAATATGGGAAATATATAATTTGGGCTATATATTTGCACATAAGAGAGGGGAGGGAGTAAATTATTTGGACAGTTTGAAGTGAGTACATACAAAAATGCACCTAGAGGGGTATGAAAAAAGAAATATACATAATAAAAAAAAACTTGTCATGACAAACACTAAATAATACATTAGCAATGACTCACATACGATTAATACACCCCAACAGAAAATCTACGACTGACTCAGATCGCTGTCTGAATCTGCCGTCTAAAACATCCGTCTTATCACATATCTGAAAAACTCCTTAACGTTTGGAGGATATAACTGCTACAGGACCAAACCGGAACATGAAGAAAATACTTACAAAATTTGAAAACGACCGACGGAATTTGTTGACGTTCTGACGTGGTAAAAATTTCAATTATGGCACCAGAAAAATTCATGGGGGGGGACGAGCTATAAAGCCAATCAAGTGTTGTTGTTTTTTGTCAAATTGACCTTTAACTCTAAGAAACCGTCCATAGTACATAGTACTAGAAATTACTAAGATATTGGAGATGTGCTCTTTTGACTACCTGGATGTACATATATCCTTATGATTCAGTTCGATTTTCTTCTCAACCTTCTCCTTAACGTTTAAACTAAAAACCCCTAGCTGCTCAGTTATTGTATACTAGCCATTTTGACAATCATGATATTAGTCTACTTTTAGTCTACTTTCATGTTTAATTCCTGGTCTGACATGTTGAGAGCCAAAATAATTGGACAATATCAACGCGGTAGCTCCCGAAAATGTCTGGGACAGCACTGCAACGCAACTGAGACCATGACTGGGGTCTCATTCGGAACCGGTTTTAGACTGATTGGAAACCAGTAACATCTGGATTGCCTCGTGGGTTGGACCTCACTTCCTCAAGGCCTTTGTCACACAACAGTTGCATGCGCAATCAGTTAGCAATTCTAGTCTCAAAACAGTTGCCCCATGGCCGCTGGGCCTTAGTCGCTCCTGAGCCGTTCTTGATAGTGCAAATGTGTCTTTCTTGCGACCTTGTTACTCGTAGTACATCTTCCTGACTCTCATACAGTTCACCACCCTTCTCACCATCCCCCAAGACCTGACTGAATTGGATTTCCAAGGATTTCAATAAAAGGGGTATCAGAATTGATAATAAGTAAAATACGCTTAGCTAAATATATATATATATATATATATATATATATATATATATATATATATATATATATATATATATGTATATATATATATATATTGTATAATATATTAGTTCTTCATCACTTATTCGATGGTTTTATCTCCGTGGGGCTCTTAGAAAATGTAAATTTTTAAATCACACCTTATCTACCCATGAAAGATTTTGCCCAGAAAATTTCTTTTCCGCCAAAAACTAATCCATGCTACCCCCGCCCCTCCTTAGGTAGTTCTCATTTTCACATTTAGCATTTATCTTGTATTGACTAATTCAGGTTTAAGGAACACATTTGTATCTGTGCTTTTCCTATATCACAAAATGTTCCAGGAAAGTCTAAAAGGATTTGTTAATAGCAAGCATAATTACATGTGAAGAAAAAAGTTCTTGACAGGACATCGCAACCATCTTGAGGTTTTCGGTCTTGTAATGTATTTAGCCAGTCTTCAAAATTTATCCTTCTTTAAATTTTTTAGTTCGGAAAAACATATTGTCTATTGTCTGCAAATGATTGAATGTTGAAGATTAGCAAAAAAATATATAAAACACCTTTTAAACCGTCGATTGTTGAAAAGACGTTCCGGGAGGATATTTTCTGGGGGTGTTTTTCACGAGGGGTATTTTCCTCGGGGGTACCTTTCGAGGGGGGAGATATTTTCCAGGGAAGGGCGTAAACACCTCGAACTGCCATAAAATATGCAGCTGTTGACTACAAGTCATGGGGACCCTTCGACGTACTATGTGCTCCCTTGAGAGCCCTCCATTTTCCCAAGGAGAGAGCAGCAAACAAAGCTGACACATTTGGAGGCTGCTGCTTACCACAAAAATCACAACTGCTATACACAAGCCTGTCACATGCTGGGTGCGGGGTCTGTCATTGAAATCGGCTCCATAGTTTTTTGTTTTTTTTTAGTTGACATATTGCTATTTCTGGCCACTAAAACGATTTTAAAAGGTCACAACTTTAAGATAGAATTTTATTTGTTCCCCTTGTGGCTCTGGTGGAACCTATAATTAAGTAGTTTTGAAACTATGGTTTTAAGTATTAAATTTGCTCTTTACTGAAGAATTTTTTTTAAAATTAATCCATGCTCGTTTATAACATAAGGAAAACAAGAAAGATGTAGGTCCTTTACACTTATATATCCCACATTAATATTTATGCAAATATACTGGCTTTGAAACTTTATCAGGAAGTAAAACTGTCAGCCTAGTTAATGGCAAAATTGAAAAATGTTCTATGCTTCCTCTTTCGCCACATTTTCTCGGGTCAAGTTTTTCCCCTGATAATTAAGGTGTTTTTTTCTCTCTGAAATTCATCAGCTCAAGGTTATATTCTCTTGTTTTAGAACTTTCAAAAGTGGTAATGAATAAACTCTCTAATCTACAGAGAGGAAAGAAATGCATAATTGAAGAATAAAAAGTACGGTGGATATAAATCCTGAAAAAAAAGAAATAATGAAAAATGAAAATAAGACTTAGTGTTTTTTGTAATGGTATTTGTACCATAACTAGATAAGTCACATCGGTTGTAGTTTGGCCGCAGAAAATACTCCTCCCCGGAAAATATCACTCCCCACCGAAAATAGCCCCCCGTAGGAAATACCCCCATGGAAAATACTGCTGGTAAATACCCACTCCCCCTGGAAAATACACCCCAACCGTGGAAAATAAAGCTGTCCTAATTTCATAATTTTATTTGTTTTTTTTTAATTTCCATTGGGGGGGGGGGAATTTTGTACGTGTATTAACCGCCACTCACTCAAGTTTACGCCGTGTAAAACTCGAGAACAAAGCGATTTCTTTGCTAGTTTCTTTCTGCTTAGCGCTAGCCAAGACAAGTGACAGAATATGGGAAATATATAATTTGGGCTATATATTTGCACATAAGAGAGGGGAGGGAGTAAATTATTTGCACAGTTTGAAGTGAGTACATACAAAAATGCACCTAGAGGGGTATGAAAAAAGAAATATACATAATAAAAAAAAACTTGTCATGACAAACACTAAATAATACATTAGCAATGACTCACATACGATTAATACACCCCAACAGAAAATCTACGACTGACTCAGATCGCTGTCTGAATCTGCCGTCTAAAACATCCGTCTTATCACATATCTGAAAAACTCCTTAACGTTTGGAGGATATAACTGCTACAGGACCAAACCGGAACATGAAGAAAATACTTACAAAATTTGAAAACGACCGACGGAATTTGTTGACGTTCTGACGTGGTAAAAATTTCAATTATGGCACCAGAAAAATTCATGGGGGGGGGACGAGCTATAAAGCCAATCAAGTGTTGTTGTTTTTTGTCAAATTGACCTTTAACTCTAAGAAACCGTCCATAGTACATAGTACTAGAAATTACTAAGATATTGGAGATGTGCTCTTTTGACTACCTGGATGTACATATATCCTTATGATTCAGTTCGATTTTCTTCTCAACCTTCTCCTTAACGTTTAAACTAAAAACCCCTAGCTGCTCAGTTATTGTATACTAGCCATTTTGACAATCATGATATTAGTCTACTTTTAGTCTACTTTCATGTTTAATTCCTGGTCTGACATGTTGAGAGCCAAAATAATTGGACAATATCAACGCGGTAGCTCCCGAAAATGTCTGGGACAGCACTGCAACGCAACTGAGACCATGACTGGGGTCTCATTCGGAACCGGTTTTAGACTGATTGGAAACCAGTAACATCTGGATTGCCTCGTGGGTTGGACCTCACTTCCTCAAGGCCTTTGTCACACAACAGTTGCATGCGCAATCAGTTAGCAATTCTAGTCTCAAAACAGTTGCCCCATGGCCGCTGGGCCTTAGTCGCTCCTGAGCCGTTCTTGATAGTGCAAATGTGTCTTTCTTGCGACCTTGTTACTCGTAGTACATCTTCCTGACTCTCATACAGTTCACCACCCTTCTCACCATCCCCCAAGACCTGACTGAATTGGATTTCCAAGGATTTCAATAAAAGGGGTATCAGAATTGATAATAAGTAAAATACGCTTAGCTATATATATATATATATATATATATATATATATATATATATATATATATATATATGTATATATATATATATTGTATAATATATTAGTTCTTCATCACTTATTCGATGGTTTTATCTCCGTGGGGCGCTTAGAAAATGTAAATTTTTAAATCACACCTTATCTACCCATGAAAAATTTTGCCCAGAAAATTTCTTTTCCGCCAAAAACTAATCCATGCTACCCCCGCCCCTCCTTAGGTAGTGCCCATTTTCACATTTAGTATTTATCTTGTATTGACTAATTCAGTTTTAAGGAACACATTTGTATCTGTGCTTTTCCTATATCACAAAATGTTCCAGGAAAGTCTAAAAGGATTTGTTAATAGCAAGCATAATTACACGTGAAGAAAAAAGGTCCTTCTATAAATTTTTTAGTTCGGAAAAACATATTGTCTATTGTTTGCAAATGATTGACTTTTCTTTTCTTTTCTAGATAATGAAGTAGCTGGACAGTAAATTTCGGAATAAATCTCTGTATAAGCCTGTTCTCTGTTGCATTCGTCCTTTTGTGTATAGACGCTTATTTTTACATAAAAAGACAGTGCAGCAGAACTGGTTTCTTATAATTTTAAAGTTTGAATAAAAAAAACAAGGGTTCTAAATCTCAAGTTAAATAGAATCTCAGTAAAATTCGCGTATATTTCTTTTTTTGCTCCCCTTTTTATATTTTACTAAAAAAATAGAACCCTAAAAAAAATTTTAATTAATTTTGCTTCAATTTTTTGCTCATCCTTCACCTAACGAATTTACTGCTCATTGAAGCTGTGCAATTATGTGGCCTCTGCTCCTGCCAAAGAACCTCTTCGTGACTCAACATACAACAACATTTTTTTATTTTATATTTTAATATAAATTTAATCAATAAAATATTGTTTCTTTGTATTCTTGCAAACTGCTTGTTGTTCTTAGAGCTAGGGATAGTTCATAGGGACGGAGTACAAGATAGAGAAAATTAAATAAATACATAACTATGTTTATCAAAACAATTTATGAAGAGCACTTACTATACACGAACAACTATTGTATACTTTCAACTTCAAGCATCCCCTTTTAAGAAGGGGATGTCATGAAGGAAAAGTGATATTGTGGTTATGTTTCAAAAACAGTTTCGACAGACCTATTTTGGGCCTGCCATTTTATATTTGCGGATTAATGCTAGACTTAAAAAATGTAGCTAGGACTTTTTTATATATAGAGTGAACCTGATAAAAGTAGGAAAGGGGATCTTGCTTGTCCAAAAACCCCAATGCCAGGGTTTACTGTATTTATATGCTTACTAATGGCGAAATCAATTTTTAACAAAGCTAGACTTTTTAATTAACAAATATAATGAACTAGAGTTTGTATATACCCTGCAAAATCTGTTAAGCATCGGTAAGCATTCATTTACGCCTATTTGTTGCTCATTGAAGTTTATCAGCCCTACAATAACCTAATATTAAAAGATTCAAATGACTTTATCTCAGTTTACATTAAGATTATTTGAGGTGGCTCCGGTAATAAAAAATACAGCAAAAAAAAAGAAAAACTGCAAAAGGCACCATACACTATTCAATCTGGAGAACAGACATGTGCGCATAAATATAAAGCTAAACTTGATGCTAAATCACAAAATAGTCTAATATCTTCATTTTATCCAAGGACGTACACGGCCTTTAATCACATTCTTTACCATGTGCAATCATAAAATAGTCTAATATCTTCATTTTTTCCACAGACATAGCTATTACCCGATTACCCACGAAAGCTAAAACTTTTGAAATAGGAAAAGAGCCTTTAATCACATTCTTTACCATGTGCAATCATAAAATTGTCTAATATCTTCATTTATTGCGTATTCATTGAAGAGGCAATGCTACTAATTGTTTTGGGGAGTTAAATGAGGGTTGCACAACTCATATTAATGGCCTTTTCCGTTTCTTTTTGTGCTGGATTTCTTCATTCGATTTAGTCTGTTTGGTTTAAGATTGTTAACTTAGAGGATTCGACTTATGCCCGCTCTGATCTCTAAAATTGTGTCTTTTCTGTCGCGAAAATGCATCGTTTTCATGCATTGAATTTTTAAATCAAATAACAGTGTATACAGTACTTTTGCGTTGACGATAGCTTCTGGTCTATGGATGAGCATCCTAACCCCAAAAAACCTTAGGGCGTTTTCATGAGTATCTTGGCTTGTATGAGAAGCCTAGAGGAAACTTTTAAGAACCTAATAAAATTATTGAAGAAGAATTTGTATCGTCCTTCAAAAGAACTATGCAGTAAGGTCGTGGAAATATGGCATATATTTTATGACATTTTACAAAATGTTGAAGATTAGCAAAAAGATATATAAAACGCCTTTTAAACCGTCGATTGTTGAAAAGACTTTATACTTTTGACTGTGAGGGAGACCTGTACTTAACGCTTTCGGTCTCTAAAACTCATGAAAATTTGGTTATTATAGATTTTGAGTTGATTGTAAATCGAAAGTAACTCTAGAACAAAAGAGGTTTTAGCATTAAGCGTTAATTATTTATAGCATAAGTGCAACAGCATTTTTCATAAGCTTGCTCTTTGGGAAACAAGTTCTTTCTGCTGTTTTAAATGATAACAATTTTTTTGCCGATTCGAGATATAAGGCTCAACCCCTTTTCATAGATTGTTGGCAACGGTAGTATTTTTTTAGTAATGACTTTAGTGCAATCAGGCTGTCTAACATAGGAATTGACTATCCCTTGTGAGGTGTTTCTTTACCTACCGTAACGGTGATACTAGTATATAGCTAGTAAGAATGGTGGGTACTCAGAAGAATATCCATTGACACCCTGTTATATCTCTAGAAGCCGTATTATTAATCCTTTGGAGGAGTATAAACAGCTTTCTATGAGCTCTGCAGAACACGGACATTCATTTTTGGGAACAAGCTTTGTGTCAAATTTGCAGAGAAGTATAATTGAGATGGATGGCATTGTGTCCATAGAAGGTATAATTTCACCATGCTTTCTTGCCCAGAAGGACCAAACCCATTCGAGAATATCTACCGCGTGAATGGATGGTGAAAATATATTTTTGAGGAGATGGGATTAATCAATATTCTTTATAGCTTTAACTCCAAAGATGAAACCAGGGTGTTGCACGATCTTCGACTGACTAACTGATTTTTTTGTGTGTTCTCTCTGTCTTTGATTTTTGGAAACTGACCCTCTTGGCAATAGATAACTTTTCTGTCTCCACAAGATATACCTGTGGGTACCGGGAAACCTAGGTTGTGTCTCGATTTCTAAGGACATTTGTCAGTATCAGTAAAAAGTATAGAGAATTCTTTACCTCAAAACAGCGTCGATCTGAAAACACTGTCAATTAGTCCAATCTGTTTTAATGTATTGCACCTTGCATACGGTAAAGCCCTGCTTGTCCATAAATGTGGTCATTATAAAAGTTGAAAAAATCAAAAAGAAAGTGTTCTCCACTCATATTTAATATTTGCACCATAATGCATTTTAAATTACATAAGCCGATTTTTTTTTCTGTTGACAAGATTATTACCTGCCCTTTAAATAAAAATGGTTAATGGCCTCTTTTGAATTATATTATTGAAAACAGGAAATTTTGCATAAAAAGCAAAAAGTTCAAACCAAACAAGAACCAAAAAGTAAAATCCAAAAGATTTTGCATAAACTCTTAGTTTGAGCAAAATAATTTTGATAAATCAAGCAGAAATCCATAAGAGAAGGAAACTTAAAATGAAGAAAAATGAAAAGAGTGAATGAAAGCAAGCTTAGAGTGAACGTAAGTTGCCGTAAGTAAGGGTGGTGATGTCTAGTGCGGGCTAATCAACAAAAAAAACTTCAAAAATCCTCAGAAAAACCGGTAATTTAAGGCATTACTTAAAGCTTATTTTAGCTCTTTGGATGCAAGTTTCGAATAGGGACTATAAGAATGATTGATAAAACCCAGCAGATTAAATACGATTTTACGTTTTATTCTGACACAATCTTCCTATATTAGCTGTCTTATAAAACAAAATTGAGTCTTCGTCAGTATGGATATATACACTGTCTGTGTCAACTAGAATTTCCCTGTGGACATTGAGATTGGCAAAGCCATTTAGCCTACTTTCAGACGTCACGTTTCTTAGGTATGTCTTGATTCTCCGAAGTGTAAAAGGAGCGCTCTGTTGTGCTGGTCGATACAGGTGTAGTGATTAAAATATTAAGTAAGATATGGATGTTCGGAGAGATTCTCATGAATGTTCAATAAATGCCACGCAAGGTAGCTAGAACCACATTTTACTTCCTTTTTTCATTAAATTTGTTCATCAATTATAAGGGATTTATTTGAAATTACCAAATTGCAGGTGCAAAAAAAACTGCTGGTACAGCAATTTGTTTTATTTTATTTTTGTTTTTTTTGTTTTTTAGGCGCAAAATCCATTGCTGTAATATCGTCTTAATAAAAGATTCTTGTAAAGACAAAGGTGTAGATCAAAGAGTATGGATAACTTTCAAAAGTGGGAACACAAAAATCTACGAACGCCTTCTTGTGTTCGGCGACACATGACATTTTTTCCAGTGTAATAATAAGAATAGTTAAATTAATTAGTTTAATCGGAAAAATTAGGGTAGTGGTAAGTGTCCAACCTTAGTTCCTAAAAAAACAATTAGAAAGCACGAAAAAACCCCAAGTGTTGCAAATCGCTAGATGACACTGATAGTTTTCTGTCGATACTAGCACAGGTTTCTACTCTTATAAGTTGTCTAAACTCTTTGGCATGGATGACATTAAGAAATTCAAGATGAAAATGTCAATGTTTCAGAGCATTCTAGCAATCACAGGTGAAAAGAAAGTCAACTTAGATTCTTTCCAAATCTTATGATTTTCTGTTAGGTTAAAGAAGTTTTAAGTCAATATAGTATCAACCAACAACTCTTCGGTGAAGCAGTACTCGGCTTAAGTCAAGACTCGGTGTCTCACCTTCTGGCACGACCAAAGCCAAGGCTTATGCTGACGCAAAATGTACGAGATCCATTTATCAGGATGAAGCTCTTCTTGGATGATGATACTACAATTCACCGATTGGTAGCGTCACAGTACAAAGTGGCACCGGATTCATTAATGAAGACTGCAAGTCCTCATCTTGATTATTCAAGTAAAACTTGAATTGCTTTTATTTAGCACAGAGCTTCAAAACAGAATTCAGAAATAGGTTACAATGAAAACGGTTAGATATAATACTTTAATACAGAAATGTAAATGGATTCTCTCCCCTAATTCACCCCCAAATTGGTCTTTTAAAACATGCAAATAAAAGTTGTTGGATTAGAAACACTGGTCATGAGAAATTTATAAGCAAACTGGCTTGAAATTAGAAAGTGCTAGCAAAACCGTATGCAGGTGGGTAGGGGGTTTGATTGAACCCTCCCAAATTTTTATCGACTCGTAAAAACTTAACACAAACACACATAAATAAATTTTTTATGCGGTTTAAAGTTTTTGTAACCCCACCTACTCTCTACCCCTGACTCGAATTTGTTTTTGTATATAGCCCTGGGCGCCAGAATGGTGGGATAACTGGTTCTGAAAGAGCCAAACAATGGCAAACAAAACGACAACTTGTTCAACCCCTGGCCAACTGCCAATTAGACGGGGAGTGGCCTCAAACCGTAGGCTAATTATTCAAGTTCTATCTGATAACTAAAAGTTCTAGCAGAAATTGCAGTGCAATAATTTATCATAGCTTAGATTTCAATGACAAATCAACCTGATTTAGTGTAACCGGAAATTTCTAGAATGTTTTGAACCGGCTGAAAATGGTTCAGCACGTTTTAACGTAAACGTTAGTGTACATTTGCTTATAAGCATTTGCTTATAAGCTTAATTAGTCAATTTCTTTGCTGAGGATTATGTATTATTCATTATAAGTAGTCGAATTAGTCACAGTGGTATGAAAATGCTATTATTGCGTGAAGACAAAACAAGCGTTTTATGGACATATAATGGCTTTTTTAGAGTTTCGTCACAAGATTATTGTCATTCGTGGAATTTATATTTTTTCATTTTTCTAAAGAAAAAGCCTGAACATAATTTGAGAGTAGATTCTCTGATGATACTTAAACAAAAATTTTTAGTTTAAAATAAGTATTTTATAGCTTTAAACTTATATTAACTTTAACCTTGTATTTATATTTTAAACTCAGGATTTTTTTTAATGATTTATCGTAAGATTGCTATGAAGCTGCTGAAAGACAAGAGAAGCAAAATAAAGGATGTAAATAGACTGTAGTCTTAGAAGCAGTTTAAGGTATAGTTAATGTCCTTAACCAAATACCAAAGTTTATTATGCACGGCAGAAAGTCACTACAATGTAGAAAAAAACGTAAACTTCAATACAATGGGGCTACATGAACAAGGACAAGGTAGAAAAAAATTAGCTTCAGAACTGTCAAGGATAGATGTGACCTATTCATGGTTATATTGTGTCTAAGCTAAAGGCAGTCCTCAAACAGGATAACAAGAAACCAGAACGCCTAATTCTCAAAATTGTGTTTTTGTCTCGGTTATTTTGGATTAAACTAGCGGACGACATTGATTGACTGTGAAGTTTGTTGACGAAAGAACCATCTATTAAAAACAAATATATTCAAAATTTTAAACACGGTATGTGCATGTACCTATGTTGTTTGGCATTAATCCGTTACAGCAGCACAATATACTGTGTATACACTCAACCATCTTAAAAGAGGAAGTATGTAAGAATATATTGTAAATTTTTGGTAGAATTCTAGTTAATTGACTTCTTGCTGTCTTGGAAAGGGCCTAGGTTAGGAAAATGAAACTTTCAGGGATGGGTCTACAGGCTAAAGTATGTCACAGGAAGGTATTTTGAAGTACCTAACTCCACTGATTCTCCCTCTAGAGGGCGCTGAACTTTGATGATCTTCAAAAATATGTTTTTAATTGAGGGTAGATTTTTAAATTTCATTAGTTTAATTGCTAGGCCTAGCCAATCTTGGAATTTAGCCTATTATTTTAGGTGAAACTTTCAGGAATGATTGTAGAGCCTAAAATATATTCTAAGAATTTACTGGCTGTGTATATATGACCATTCCATTACATATGGAGACATGTTAAGAAAAAATTCTTACTTCATAATATGCAAATAGGCTAATCACAGTTAATATATTTCTAAAGTTGTTTGCCAATGATATGAAAGTCTACTTATCCATAAAAATATAACAGAAATACAACTTATGTGAGCGGAATTGGACTCTCTGGTTCAGTTGTGTGAGTCCAGTTCCATGTTTATGAATCCATCCAAGTATGTTGTTTTACATTATGGACATAGAATACCTCCCAATTACACATATCTATTGTGTGGTACAAATATCCCTTCTGAAGAAATGGTGCAAAACCTTGATATCCATTTTGATACCAAACTAAAATTTGATAAGCTTGATTCAGCAATCATGAGAAATACAAACTGCTGTCTATTGTCTTTGAAGAGAAGTTTCAGAAAATTCAATCTTTGAAATTTCCTTTTGGTTTACAAGTCTCTAGTTTGCTCACTTCTCAGATCTGGTTTACATTAACTTTGATAGATGAGCTTTGCATAGAAAAGGTACAAAAGAGGGCATTAAGGATGATTCCTTACCTTCAGCATCTTCCCTACAAAGAGATGTTTCTCAACACAATATAAATGAGCTTATTAATTTGGCAAATGCCTGGTTATTGAGCTTTGACACATCTATATGCCATGCCCTTCATTTTGGAGAAAAAACTCATGTTTTGGGTACACTCTCAATGACCTACCACATATGGCTGTTCCCAAGGATAGAGATCTGGGTGTCTTTGCCAAGCCTGTGTATCTGACAGTGTGTTTGCCTGTCTCTGTGTCTGACTCTGTGTGTATTTTGTCTCTAATTTCAGTTGTAGTTCAGCTAAGAGTGTTCAGTTGAAGCCTTTTTTTGAAGTTGGTTATTAATTTAACTCCATGCTCAACAGTATCCTTAATTATTTTTGATGTTCTGAGAATTTGCTATCCTTCTTGAAACCATTATATTGAGGCCAGTTGTTTAGATGTTGTCTTAGGATATCTGATCATATGTCAAAACAGTCAATAAATGTAAACAATTCTTTGGTAAATAAATTTACTAATCCTCTATCAACTACCTGTTTTAATTTTTCTTTCCTAACTTTTGGGTTTACAACCCTAGCATGCTCTGATGATTCATCTGTGCTACTGAACAATTTATTAGCCATTTACAACTTTTTGTTACCTGTAACAAAAAAAGAAATAATGAGATCAAAAAAAATAATGGGATCAAAAAAAAATAATCCAGACAACTCTGCATTCAAATACCACAAATGGATTAAAAACTTGGTCAGGGCTATTTCTGCAATATTGTTCTCACATACTTAATAGTCTAACAGACTATGCAAACTACTTAAATCTTGATTTGGTACAAGATGAGCTTCTGGAGCATTGAACCAAGCTTTACAATAAATTTTAACTAGGAAAACAGATGTGGCACAAAGATAACTTTCTTTCTTCACATCTTAAATTCACAGCTAAAAATGGAAATTTTAAAGCAGTAATAGCCTTATCCATCCACCCAGTGGGACAAAGGGCTCTTAGAAAAAAAACCCACAACATTGACATCTAGTGATCCAACAAATACAAGAACCAACTGCAATATGTCCTTGTAGTCATATCTAGGGTGGCCCTTAGTTAATTTGGATTTGAATTCAGCAGCAACATTTGTAATTACTGTACTTCTGGAGTTTGCTGCTTTTGTACTAGATTATCACTAATACCTATTTTGTATTTTCCTTTGTCTATCTTGGGTCATGCAGTGAGGAATCTATTAAAAAAATATAGATCAGGCCCAGTGGTTGATTCCATTTTTGTGTCAAATATGCCTTTGAACAGAATTTCCCAAGATAAGATGATGGCAAGCTAGGCATAACAACTCTTTCCTAACGTTTGTTCCAATGTGATGGAAGTCCCTCTGAGTCTTTCATGTTGGATGCTGTAGTGTTGAAGCACATTGCTTGTGCAGTGTTGGGAAGACTCACAACACTGAATTTCTAGGCATTCATGCATGGCTATGGCTTGCTCTTCTCCAAGGCTGTTTGCTGTTACAGGAATTCTCAGCAGCTTTTCTTTTCCATTGTATGAAATCACAGTATCTCTTTGCTCATATTGTTTACTTTTTATAACACCTAGTAAAAGTTTACCATCCCAATGGACAATCATGAGGTCTTTTTCAGGTATGTGTACATTATCAACATGTTTTTTTTAATAATATTTTTCTTTGAACATTTGCCTTCTATAATTTAATAGAGTTTTAGAAATTTTGTACTCAAGAGGGTCAAGGTTTAGTGCTTCTAAAATAGCTATTGAAATTCTTGTATTTTGTTGGATAGCTCACATCAATACAACAAACTGGACAATTTCATGTTTGAAATGTCTTTAACACCCCTTGCAAATGAAACTTTTGTCCTGTTTCTCTCAGTTGGTCCTGGATCTTCTATAGAACCAGCTTAGTTTCAGTGTTCTATTTTCTTGTTATCCAAATATTTACCTTTCATTGTTGAGTCCTATTTTAGTTCCAGTAATTTTTCTGTTTAATTTCAGTGTTGAATTTTATGTAATTTAAATTGTTACCCTTCATTTTTTGGGTCCATTTTTTGTTTGACCCTTTTCCCAGTTTACTTTCAGTGGTTTTTTTGTCATTCAAATCGGTATCTTTCATTGTTGGGTCCTATCTTAGTTTCAGTAATTTTCTGTTTAGTTTACAGTTATTTGAATCTGTAGTTCCAGTTATTTTTCTGTTTAATTTCAGTGTTGAATTTTATGTAATTTAAATTGTTACCCTTCATTTTTTGGGTCCTTTTTTTGTTTGACCTTTTTTCCAGTTTACTTTCAGTGGTGTATTTTTTGTCATTCAAATCGGTATCTTTCATTGTTGGTTCCTATTTTAGTTTCAGTAATTTTCTGTTTCATTTCAATGTTGTATTTTTGTCATTAAAATTGTTACCTTTCATTGTAGGATCCTATTTAGCTTTGAGTCTTTTTCTTCAGATTAGTTTCAGTGTTCTATTTTCTTGTTATACAAATAGTCATCTTTCATTGTTGAGTCATATTTTAGTTTCAGTAATTTTCTGTTTAGTTTCAATGTTGTATTTTTGTCATTGGAATTGTCACCTTTCATTGTTGGATCCTATTTTAGCTTTGAGTCTTTTTTTTTCAGCTTAGTTTCAGTGTTCTATTTTCTTGTTATTCAAATAGTTACTTTTATTGTTGAGTCCTTTTTTTAGTTCCAGTAATTATTCTGTTTCAGTGTTGAATTTTATGTAATTTAAATTGTTACTCTTCATTTTTTGGGTTCTTTTTTGTTTGACCTTTTTTCCAGTTTACTTTCAGTGGTGTATTTTTTGTCATTCAAATCGGTATCTTTCATTGTTGGGTCCTATTATTGTTTCATTAATTTTCTGTTTAGTTTCAATGTTGTATTTTTGTCATTCAAATTGGTACCTTTCATGGTTGGATCCTATTTTAGCTTCGAGTCTTTTTTTTTCAGCTTAGTTTCAGTGTTCTATTTTCTTGTTATTCAAATAGTTACTTTTATTGTTGAGTCCTATTTTAGTTCCAGTAATTTTTCTGTTTAATTTCAGTGTTGAATTTTATGTAATTTAAATTGTTACTCTTCGTTTTTTGGGTCCTTTTTTGTTTGACCTTTTTTTCCAGTTTTACTTTCAGTGGTGTATTTTTTGTCATTCAAATTGTTATCTTTCATTGTTGGGTCCTATTTTAGTTCCAGTAATTCTTCTGTTTAATTTCAGTGTTGAATTTTATGTAATTTAAATTGCTACCCTTCATTGTTGGGTCCTTTTTTTTACCTTTTGTTCCCAGTTTTACTTTCAGTGGTGTATTTTTTGTCATTCAAATTGTTATCTTTCATTGTTGGGTCCTATTTTAGCTTTTAGTCTTTTTTTCAGCTTAGTTTCAGCGTTCTATTTTCTTGTTATTCAAATAGTTGCTTTCATTGTTGGGATCTATTTTAGGTCCTGTCATTTTTCTGTTTAGGTTCAGTGTTGATTTTTTTTGTCATTTAAATTGTTACCCTTCATTGTTGCATCCTTTTTTTTTGTTTGACCTTTTTTCCAGTTTTACATTCAGTGGTGTATTTTTTGTTATTCAAATTGTTATCTTTCTTTATTGGGTCCTAATTCAGTTTCGTTTCAGTGTTGTATTTTCTTGTTATTCAAATAGTTACCTTTCACTGTTGGGTCCTATTTTAGTTTCACTAATTTTTCTGTTTAGTTTCAGTGTTGTATTTTTGTCATTCAAATTGTTCCCTTTCACTGTTGGGTCCAATTTTAGATTCACTGATTTTTTTTTTGTTTAGCTTCAGCGTTGTATTTTCTTGTTATTCAAATATTTACCTTTCATTGTTGGGCCCTACTTTAGTTTTAGTATTTTTTCTATTTAGTTTCAATGTTAAATTTTAGTCCCTCAAATTGTTACCTTTCATTGTTGGGTCCTATTTTAGTTCCGCTTAAAAACACTTATAGTGGATGGATCGGGATGAAACTGGGCGGAAAAAATAATCAGAAGTCCTAGATACATGATCAACATAACCGGAATTGATTCGCTCTATTTGGGGGAGTTAGGGGGGGGGTTGATTTTGAAAAATTCTATTCTAGCACCCTGAATTTGCAAAATCTCCAAAATTTCATTTATTAAGAACAGCCAAGGGTATTTTGTTGAAACTTTCAGGACATTTTTAGGGGGCTATAGGAAAGAGGTTGGAGGACACCAGCTCCCTCATATGCCTTTTTGGTGGTCCTGTCTGCAAGAATTTTGATTCAGGCATGTATTTCAAAATAGTCAAAAGCTCAAATGCTTATGCCAATGACAAAATTTCCAAAGCTTTGGAGAGGGATACCAAACACAATAAAACATTCTGCATCTATACTTATTGTCAGAAGGACGTGTTGTCATTATCTAAGGAACAGCTGAGGATATTAAGTTGGAAATTTCTGGGGATGATGAACAGCTGTTGGAGGGTAACCAGCACCTCCTGCCCTTTTTATATGCTCCCTCCCATCCTCACTAATCAAAATGTTGGAAAAGCAATGTTGTTCAAGACAGTCAAGAGATCTAGTAACTATGCCTCTAGGGATCCAAAACACACCCCACAAAAACCCTTAGGGTAAGGATAATAAATTATGGCAATATTTTCTTTTTTTGCATGCAGGATTTATCATTAGGAAAAAGAAGAATTGTTTTTATTCTAGCTGTGCTTGCAAAGGCTAAAAGTATTAAGAGTAAACTTTCAGGAATATTGAAGGGTATGTTAAACTAAATCTACACAATAACTAACACAATATGCATCCTATTTATCAAAAAGGTGTAGGTGCAAACTACAAAGTCACAAGAAAAGCTGGGGATGTTGAGTCTAGCCTCTCAAGGCATGTTTAGGGAGATGTGAAAAATAAATGGAGGGCAACCTGTCCCCCTCCCATTTTCTTTTAGTTGCTCTTCTTCCAAAGATATCTGTTAAAAAATTTAGAATAGTCCTCTTGTTCAAAATAGTTGAAAAGTGAAAGAACTATACCTGACTTAAGCCCACAACCCCCTGGGACAAAGTCACTGATTCAGTGACTTTGAGGAAATATATGTGTAGGATGGGGCCTAGGCACCCTTCAATTTTTTGTCACTTAAAAAGGGAAGTAGAACTTTTAATTTCTGTTAGAATGAGCTCTCTCGCGAGTTTTTAGGACCTCTGATTCAGTACAATCACCCCTGGAAAAACAAACAAACAATTAAATACGCATCCATGATCTGTCTTCAGATAAAAAAACCAAATTCCACATTTTTGTAGATAGGAGCTTGAAACTTCTGCAGTAGGGTTTTCTGATACACTGAATCTGGTGGTGTGAATTTCGTTATGGGTCTATGACTCTAAGGGGGTTTTACCCCCATTTTTTCAGGCTCACAACTTCTGATGGGTAAGACAAAAATTGATGAAAATTATATATTTGAAATTAATATTAAGTTGTAATTTTTTTATGTAATTATTTTTATCAAAATTCGTTTTTTTTAGAGCTTCGGTTATTATTGAGTCGGGTCGCTCCTTACTACAGTTAGTTACCACGAAGTTTTTGATACAACATAAGGGGTAGCTATTTTGAGCATTTCGATTCTTAAAAGGGGCACTAGAACATCTGATTTTTAATCCAATGAGCCCCCTCCAGAGATAATATGACCATCCTTTCCGTAAAAGCCTTATATGCCCTCGGAGAATTACTTACAACCCTTGCGCTGAGGTCTGTGGGAGGGATTTTGAGTGTGAATTTTAATTTCATGTGTTTTTGAAGTTCATGGGCGTAGATAATAGGTGGACAAAAACATTTGTCCAAGAGCAAGGTGGACAAATCTTTCAAAAACATTTTTGCTTGAGAGGATTTCCTGAATATTAATAATAGAATGGTTTTTTGGTCCAGATCCCCAAAACACAGTTCCATTGAGTGGATGCCGCTTTTGAATCCTATTATGGACATAAAATCTTTGGAATAGAAAGGTTCCCTGCAAAAATGTTTTGAAAAAAAAAAATAGTGTCTTAAAGTACTATGTATCACCCATGTTTGCACCGTCATTACAAAACACCACGTGTGCGTGTGTGCCATATGTTATAATTGAAGATTCCCTACAGGAGCTGAAGAAACAAGTCACCATAGGTTGTGTCACACTTAGCATCAGTAAACATTCCCCTATTACATAAAAGCCAAGGAAATCTTGACACTTCTTAAAAAACATCTTGTCTATGAAATTGGTTGCTAAACCCTCCCTACTCTTGGTGGATAGGCTAGGGCCCCGGCTTAATTGGATGCTAGGTTCCCCCCAGTGACATTGGATACTATAGCCCTAGTGGTAAGGCTAGAAGACCGATTAAATTTGATTCTAGGGGGCTCCCCTAACGAAATTAGATGCTGGATACCCCTGGTAGTCAGGATTGGGCCCGGTAAAATTGAATGTTTAGGGTTTATGGAGGAACTGGAAGCTAGGGGCCTGGTGGGATTTCTCGCTTGGGGTCTGTTGTCTTTAACGTTACCCACTAGTGAGCCTCTGAAGGTTTTTCTAGCCTTTGTTGGTTTACAAACGACTCTTTGTTATGTAAAAAGCAAAAGTTAACATTCCTTATGACGTAACAGACAACGGCATATCCTATAAAATATTTTGTATGATGTAACAGACACTTGTATTTTGAAAAATCTAAAAATGTTTCAGGACTGGTGCTTGAAGGATTAGTTGGCAGAAAACTTTAAACTCGTTGACTATCTAAGTTTGTTAATTGGAGCTTGAAATTTCGACTCTAGATTTCTCTCATGCATTTTATGTGATGATACAATTTTTATCGTATCATCTTTTTTTTCAAAAATCAGAGGAGCTTACTCAGCTTTCTATCTTCTGATGGGTATTCTTTAAACTTCAAGAAATATATAAATTTGCAAACAGCATAAAAACCAAAAATTTTTATACAAAAGCAAGGACAGGCACCTAATCTTAGCAGTTTCATGTCTGCAGCGTCTTTGCTTCTGTATTTCTCTCTCTCCCTTTCTCTGTCCCTCAATTTTCGTTATCACTATCCTCTTAATCACTTTTGTATGTTTGTGTTTCCATTGCTGTCTTTCTCTTCTGTTTCCTTCTTTCTGCTTATCTGAGTCTTGGCTGAACTTTTCGTTAAGAAGTAATGATGCCAAGGCTTTTTTAAAAAAAAATGGATTTTTAACTGAGAACTTTTATTGTAAGTGTTTAATTGTTTTTATTTTTTCTTTGCTGAAGACGGCCCTTAGATATAGGGCCGAGATATTCAAATAGGTTTTGTTGGTTCACTGTCTTGGGAAAGAAGTCCTCATTATTTTCTCTTTTGTTGTTGCATTCTGCTTATCTCGATGTCTCTTCGCCCCCTCTCTCTCTGTCAATGTTGTTTTATCTGTTTGAAATAGTTCATTTAAATAAGTGTAAAATTAGTTATCGTTTAGTATGCAAGGCGTGTTTTTTTTCTTTTCTTTTTTTTAAGTAAGGTCTTTTGGAACATAAGTACACAATGAAAACTTATTCCAAAAAAGTAAATTTGTTCTTCAAAAAACTTTATTGGAGACGGTTATTGGAGACGGTGGAAAGATGAAGACTTTAAGTTTAAGTTTTTAACTTTAAGTTTTCTTTAAAACTTTTTCATTTTAATCAATTAACAACAGCAACATTAAATTTAGAAGAAAATATGGTGGGATGGTGGGAAAGTGGGCAGAACGTATCTTTTATAATCATGTAAGTTGAACGTTTGTATCCTTTAGTATTATAGAGTTTAGTATTTCTTGTAAGGGAATAATAGGGAAATCATTAGTTGGCTAATTTAGGTTCTAAATAGACAACTGTGGTGTCAGTATAGCCAACTATTCATCAGAAAATGATATCAAAACTTACAAAAACTTTCTTGCATGTCAGTATATAAGTACTCCTGCTCAAAATGAACGTTATACTAAATAGGCTAATAAGTTGTCTGAATGTTACTATTTTTCTCTGAGTAGACCCAACTTTAAACTAGAAGCAAGAGCAGGAAGCTTACCATCACAATTTTTGTTTTATGCCATTCTTTTTTTAGGTAAAATTCAAGTATAGCCTAGCTTCTTTTCGTTATCTTGGAAAGAGGTTAGACTAGGAAAATAAAAATATCAGTTATCAATCCAGGGCCAGGGACATACTCCAGGATGGTAATATTAAGCTTCAATGTAAATCGTTTTTTTTTCACTGGCTGTTTTTATTAAGGCTCTCTTCTTAACAATTAATTTCTTTAGTATTGTGATTAGCCAGCCTGGTCTCAGGAAGTTTTCAGATATACTACATAAACTGAAAAGAAATAATTTTCATTATTTTAAGTTTCAATTTCAATTGTTACTGTCAAAACAAAAACTATTTTTTTGGAAATTAAGTCTTTTTTCAATTGTAGGTTAAAAACAAATACACAGAATCAATCTTTCAAGGATGTATTTTTCCAACTTGGACAAAGAAAATATATAGAAGTCAAAATGAGTTTTTGTTAAAATTTGTTCCTAAAAATTTTGTGTCTTTCCTTGCAGGCATTGGAAATGGGCATACCTACTCAATAAAATAAATTACCTCAAGTTCCAGTTTAATTATCATGCTTGATTAGGCCAGTGGAAAATGAGCTAAAAAAATTCAGCCTAAACAAATATAATTTAATGAATAACACTAAGGTACTAATGTAAACAAAATGATAGTGATAAAATAGCACAAAAGGGAAATGAAAGTAGCAGCTAGCCTAAAATTCATAAATAAGTATCAAAATTTAAACATTATAAAATACAAATTAATATTAGAAGAAAGTCAGGAAGCCCACATTCAACTGGAGCAACAAATCATAAAAATAATTTCCATTGTTTGATAGATGCTAAATTAAGGATAATTTAGAAGTAAAATAAAGATAACATTCCTTTTTATTAATTAGATAGAAGTAAATTTGTCAATGAAATTGTTGAGAGCATCCCAGCAAAAGGCTACAGAAATAAACAGAGGGAATTGAGATCTCTCAGGACTATACTTGTCAATGTAAATAATCTTTTTTTGACTAGTGTTATCTATATATATATATAAATACTAGCTGTTGGGGTGGTGCTTTGTGCCACCCCAACACCTAGTTGGTGGGGCGCTTTGCGCCCCCCTGTGCGAGTAAGTTGTTCCGCACCATATTAGTTATGTGCCATTGTAGTTGTGTCCCCATGTCCCACCTGTGAATATAGATAGATTTATATATGTGTTTCAAACTACGTAAAAATTGTGAATATACAACATTCTTGGCTTTCCCATTGTCTGTGCATATACAAAGCCATATGTACTAATAATGACGTCATATGCAAATGCTCTTTTTACAAACAAACAAACATGCATACACACAACTCGTTTTTATATAGATAGATAGATACAATAGAAATTAACTGCGTAAAACTTGCGAATATACAACATTCTTTGCTGTCCAATTGTCGCTGCATATAAATAGATTGTCAGATTTACTGACCCTCAAACATGCAACATACAATTGTCCATGGGAAAAACAATCAGTATTAAGATCTATACCACATTTTTCTAATGATTGACCTTGAGCTTTGTTAATGGTGATTGCAAATGCTAATCAAATTGGGAATTGCAACCTTTTACATTGAAAAGGTAGATCTGTTGGAATCATGGGAATGCAAGGAATAAGAACAGCCTCACCCTCAAAAGGCCCTGTCAAGATTTTGGCATCTATTAGGTTTTCCATTGTTTTTTTTTTTATGGCAAGTCGCGTGCCATTGCAAAGCTTTGGTGGGTTGATATTTCTTAAAAGTATTATTGGTATGCCTATTTTTAGTTGTAGCATGTGTGGTGGAAACCCTGAACAATCTATGGAATTTAAAAATTCAGATGGATAATTAACCGCTTCATTTGGTTCCAAAACTGTGTTGACTGACTTGTAAAGGACTGCCTGGTCTCGAATCTTGGTCAAAACAATATTGTTGATTTTGTGGACGTCTATATTCTTGGGTGAGAGAATTGCTCTTTCACTTAGCCATTTATTATTTTTATAATTTTTTAGAATATTCGGAAATACTTTTTCAATCAATTCATTTTTTAACGTCACTAAATTACAGAAATCAGCAGGTAGTTGTATACGTCCTGAAATTGAGTCTACTGGGAGCTTTCTGTTTCCAATTGCCAGCAATTGATCTGAAAATGTTTGACCAGAGTCATCGTTTTGCAATCAGACACGCATATTTGTAGTTAATTTTAATATTTTACGTGTGCCCATAAATTAGAATTTTTCAGGCAAGCATTCATTTTGTCTGCAGGAGTTAAACTACGTAAAAATTGCGAATATACAACATTCTTGGCTTTCCCATTGTCTGTGCATATACAAAGCCATATGTACTAATAATGACGTCATATGCAAACACTCTTTTTACAAACAAACAAACATGCATACACACAACTCGTTTTTATATAGATAGATAGATAGATAGATACAATACAAATTAACTGCATAAAACTTGCGAATATACAACATTCTTCACTGTCCAATTGTCGCTGCATATAAATAGATTGTCAGGTTTACCAACCCTTGAACATGCAACATACAATTGTCCATGGGAAAAACAATCAGTATTAAGATCTATACCACATTTTTCTAATGATTGACCTTGAGCTTTGTTAATGGTGATTGCAAATACTAATTGAATTGGGAGTTGCAATCTTTCAGCTCCATCCCAAAAAATGATAGGATATTGTAGGGCATTGTAGCATCAATGAGTTTCAGCAATTCTTAACAACTGAGCATTTCGCTTATGAAGAATCTCGAGGTAAAAACTGATCACTGACCATAATGATTGCCACTTTGTCGATAGTTGGAGCATTGTATCTACGCACATGTTGGCCAGGAGGCGTTTTGTCAGCGGAAATCACAATTTTATGTGTATCAGTAGGCATCAAATTGATGGCTGTTTTGAACAGACGCATTAAATTATTATTTTTGTGGAAAAGATGTTGCAATTGGGAAATGATTGTCCTTTCAATGTTGGGAGAAATTTTGCAACGTGCATTCAATTCAGAATTTCTATCACTGATGAAGTACAATTGTAAAAATTTATGATTCTCGCCTGAGAATGGTAGAAGGGACCCTGCTCTATGATAAATTTGCCCCTTTACTTTGAAAGTAGACATAAATTGATTTGGATTTTCGATTTGGGCTCCAAACGACGTCATTTGGAAACATGAGTTGTATTTTCTGATTTTTGACAAAAAACGCTTAGATTCTGACGTAGTTCCAGTAAGGAAAGTCTTCAATGGCTCTGGTGGTGCAGCCAATAGAGGAAGTTTAACTTTTCCTGAGGCGCAACACATTCCCATTGTTTCACCATTGAATTTCAAGGCCTTGCAATAGGGACAAATTTTAGACATTGCCCTGATTTGAACACATCTACTCAAGCTATAATCATTGACTGGGCTGTACCTGAATGCCAGGCGATAACTTTCTGGTTGCTCTGATTCCTCAGCATGCTTTCTTTTCTTACTTTCTCTATCAGCAGCAAGCCTGATTTCTTGCTGTTCTTGTGATTCCTCGGCATGCTTTCTTTTCTTACTTTCTCTATCAGCAGCAAGCCTGATTTCTTGCTGTTTTTGTGATTCCTCGGCACGCCTTCTTTTTTCACTTTCTCTTTTAGCAGCAAGTCTGCTTTCGCGTTGCTCTGGTAGTTCCTCGGCACGCTTTCTGTTCTTTCTTTCTCTATCAGCCTCAAGCCTGTTTCCTTGCTCTTCTTTTGATTCCTTGGCACGCTTTCTGTTCTTTCTTTCTCTATCAGCCTCAAGCCTGTTTCCTTGCTTTTCTTTTGATTCCTCGGCACGCTTTCTTTTCTGACTTTCTCTATCAGCAGCAAGTTTTTTGGCATAGACTCTTTGAGCATCTTCATTGGCTTTTGCCATTGTAAGTTCATAAGTCATTTTAAACTTAAACATTAATAGATTTCTACATGAACATATATGTCTTAAATATCTTTAATGACGTCACCGTCAAAGCAAAAATGACGACAACTAACTTCATGATTAAATATCTTTAATGACGTCAGTCGACACAGAAACATGACGTCACCTGACAGACAGACAACTTATTTTTATATATATAGATATATATATATATATAAATAATCTGTATGCATGTTTTTTTTGTACGTTTTTTTTGTAAAAAGAGGGTTTGCATATGATGTTATTATAAGTATATAAGGCTTTGTACATGACATCTTTATAATATGACTTTACCTGGACACTGGGAAACAGGGAATATAAATGACGAACAGGACACTCAAAGAGAAATTACAGACCAGGACACAAATGACAACCAGGACACCAGGAATATAAATGACGACTGGAACGCCAGGACACAAATGACAACCAGGACACAGGGAATATAAATGACGACCAGGACAAATGGAAACAACTACAACATGGACGCCAGCGGGACACAAGGGGGATATATAAATGACGACTGGGACACAGGGAATATTCAATTAGCAATCACCATCAACAAAGCTCAAGGGCAATCATTAGAAAAATTTGGTATAGATCTGAATATGGATTGTTTTTCCCATGGACAGTTATATGTTGCATGTTCAAGAGTAGGTAAACCTGACAATCTATTACACAACTACAATGGGGTGTAGTGACTTGTGTGTGCAGGGGGGCTTGGGGAGGGGGCGCAAGGCGCCCCCACCAACTAGGTGTCGGTGTGGCGCAAAGCACCTCACCAACAGCTAGTAATTATATAAATTTTGTGGTTGGGAGAACAAACTTTGGTTCAGGTAATAAGTTGATAGTTTCTTAATGTTAAAACCTCTTAATTTTATACAGCCACGCATAGCAACAACTTATTGATATGGGACAACTTGAAAGGACTGTCTAGATATGACCTAAAATTACTTTTTGACATAAAAGATGCCCATTGTTAAGAGAATATTATGGCGGAAGTTTTCAATTACTGTTGTGCAAATTTGTTCATTAACTTTAACAAGTTATATGTATATTAAAAAAGCTCTATGGAATTATACTAATTAGCCTTTTAAAGAAGAAAATGTAATACTTAAATTTCCCTAATTTGTGGATTTCTTATTGAACAGAATTCTCAACAGTTAAATTAAAGACACATTCTAAAAAAGCCAATTTTCAAGTTAAGAGCACATGTGAATCATCTAAATATTTTCCAATTAATGCTGATTGGTGCATAAGTTTCTTTGTTATACATCCAACATTAACACAAGTACCACCAAGACCCCAAGGGGTTCCAATAGGGGTTGGCTTCACAATGTCACACACTGCTACTTTTTTTCTGAGCAATGCTGCTTCCTTAGAAGCTGCTAACACTCCAGATCCACCACCAATAACTACTAAATCATAGTCATATTTTGCATCTAGTTTGGCGTCCTCTTGTTGATCTTGTGAGGCACGAAGATTTAAAAGAGCTTCAAGCCTCCCAGTTCTTTGGGCTTAAAGAGTGGCGTCATAGCCACCGACATGATTTCCAGCAACAAACACACTAGGAATGATTGCAAGTCCAGCACGTGAAAGTAATTCTTTCTTAATATTGTCACCATCAGCTCTTTTGTCAAGTTCAACAGCAGTGAATTCCTGATTTATGCTCTTAAACAAGTCTTTGATCCTGTTGCAGTAAGGACAATAACTTTTGCTGAAGATCACCACTTTGCTTTCCTGTAAATATTTTTTGATGAGATCCGCGATGCCATTATCTGATCCATTTTCAATGACAATTGCACCTATATCTTTTGTCATTTTTCATACTTTTTTGTAATAAAAATATCGATGCGTCAAACAGCTAGAAGCTGGCAAAAAGAAAACTAATTTAAAAATTTCCTGGTATTCTTCTGGTCCAAATTAAAATAATTACAGCTGAGGTGTTTACTACTGTTCGAATCACAAAAGCATCTGGCCAAAACGTCCTCCAGAAAGGTTGCTGAGGTAAAAGTTGCTGCTTTTCGCTTGTTTTAACAATGTGTTTATACTCTGGTCCCTTTTATTTTTCATACTACATGCAAGACTATAGTGATAAATTACTCTTTGGTGTTAAGACTGAAATCTCAGTATGAACTTAGGCTTTTATTGAAGGACGGAGATAAATATGAGCGAATAGCAGCATTTAATGGTCTTTCACTTGCTTTAAGTCTGTTTACAGATTGAAACCATTTATGGTGGGCATATCCTGATGTGACAGCTAATGAAAGTCCCCTCAGTGCTTTTTTTTCCATTAATAATATTTTCACTTCTAATCAGGCATTAGAACCAGAGCAATAAAGTTTGAATTTGAAAAAAAAAATACTTAATATAGAAGCCATTTTACTTCTTCAATAGAAAAGCCATTTTATTTATAGTAGTGTTGATCAAGTAATAGACACTTCTTTTACAGAAGAAAGGATGACACATGTGAGTTTGGGTGAAATTCTCTTCTCATTAATGAAAAACAAACAAGTAGTATTTTATTTTTTTATGATGTTTTTGTTTCAGATCTTTTTCTGCTTCTATTTTCTTTCATTCTAAAAATACACTAATAAAATAACAGATTTTTTTGAATTACAATACTGTCAAGTAAAATATAATCATAATCACCAATTTGATTCAACTACTTGTTTACTTCGAAATAAAATTAAATTGCTGGACTTTGAGCATATAGGCAAAGTATTATTATTTGCTCAAAAATATAAGCTTTATTTTGAAAAAATAGCCTAAAAATAAAAAAATAATAATAAATACATAAAAAATAGCCTTTGTCCAGGTCGGGAGTGGATCTAGAGCAAAATCTGGGTGGATGAATGGGCTTAATAAGACAAGAACACCAATAAGCAAATATTGTGGAGGGGGGGGCAATGCGACATGGTCGTAAATAATTAACCAATTTTATTCAAAAAAAAGAGTGAAAACCAGGAAAAGACAATGAATTAGGGTGTCAGAGATCATCTTGGGGGAGGGAAGGAGGTCTTTCCCCCAGATTCTAAGTTATCTTAGCTTAGGTTATTATCTAAGTTGGGTTAGCATGACTCATTATAATTATTTTTTTTTTTGCTTTTTGTGATGCCAATAGAAATGGAAGACTTGAAACTTGAACTAATTTTTTAAAGATAAAGACATCAAAGAGATGCAACACACCTCTAATAATAACACTTTCAACTTGAAAATTCGCACTGTCCAGTAAGAAATCCCCGAATTAGGGAAATTTAAGCATTACGTCTTCACCTTTAAAAAAAGTAGCAGTGTGTGACTTTGTGAAGCCAACCCCTATTGGAACCACTTGGGGTCTTGGTGGTACTTGTGTTAATGTTGGCTGTATACCGAAGAAACTTCTGCACCAATCAGCATTAATTGGAAAATATTTAGATGATGCTTTTGGCTGGAATACACCAGATAAAGTGACGCATGATTGGAATAAGATGGTCGAAAAAATTCAAGAGCATATCAAATCGCTGAATTGGCGTTACCGAGTTCGGCTCAAGGATGAGAAAGTGGATTTTATCAATGCATATGCTTCATTTCTGGACTCACATAATCTCAAAACTGTTGACAAGAGGAATAAAGAGAGGATAATAACCGCTCGACATATTGTTATCGCCAAAGGTAGCTGTCCTAGGTATCCTTCTATTCCTTTGGCAAAAGAATACTGCATTACCTCTGATGATATCTTTTCTTTGCCTCACTCCCCTGGTAAGACTTTGTGCGTGGGGGCATCTTACATTGCTCTTGAATGTGCTGGGTTCCTCAAAGGTTTAGGATTGGAGGTTGAAGTAATGGTTCATTATATTTTATTGCGAGGATTTGATCAACAGATAGCTGAGCTGATTGGAAAGAGCATGAAAGAGGAAGGTGTTAAATTTTACAGAGGTTTTGTTCCTATCAAAATAGAAAAGGTTGAAGACGGAAGTGCAAGTGAAGAAAAACCACCAACCCTGAAGGTCACGTCCAAGCATCAAGAATCAGGTGAAATCCGAGAGGATATATATAACACAGTCTTGTTTGCTATTGGCCGAGACGCTTGCACCGACGAAATTGCAGCCGATAAAGCTGGAATTGTTCTGAATCCACTAAATGGAAAAGTCATTGTTGATGAAGCTGAGCGAACGAACGTGAAGAACATTTTCGGCATCGGAGACGTCCTAGATGGAAAACTAGAACTTACACCAGTTGGGATTCAAGTGGGGATTCAACTTTCCAGGAGAATGTATGGAGGTCAAGATAGCCTAATGGATTACAACAACGTTCTTAAGACCGTGTATGCAGCAATTGAATATGGCTCGGTCGGATTCTCCAAAGAAGCTGCCATTGAAATATTTGGTGCTGATGGTATTGAAATTTACCACAAACATTTTACACCTTTGGAATACACATTGCCAAAGAAAGGAGACAATGTTGGCTATGCCAAGCTCATTTGCATCAAGTCCTTAAATGAAAGGGTCGTGGGTCTGCATTATTTTGGACCAAATGCAGGTGAGATCACTCAAGGGTTTGCCCTTGGCTTAAAGCTGAACGCAAGGAAGGCCGACTTTGACAATCTTGTTGGAATTCACCCTAGAAGCCTCAAAAGTATTTTTTAGGCTCAGGTTATGTTCATAGCAATTTAGAACTAGTGATTAATCTATTATATCCCACTGAAAGGGAAATTTTAGGATTAACAGTGCAATATGGGTACTTTGAGGGGTAGTTCTTCTATTGCAAAAACGTAGATTTTATTGAAGAATTTTAGTTTCCAAAATGGATCCATTAAAAGCTGTACTTTAGCCTGAAAAGGGGGGATAAACGCCCTAATACCAAGGATAATTCTATTTTGCTGTGGAAAGCAAACTCTTTACAAAAAAAAAATAACAGTACAATTGCTAATTACTTCAAAGAGGGTAAATAGTTTGACAGAAAATGGGTTTAATAATTGGGCAGTGACTTGACCGGATAATTGCATGCTGTAAAACCCCCTTAGAAAGGCTTCACACATGTATCTAGATTCTTAATGAATATCCTACTTTTGCCAGAAATCCCAAGAAACCATGGGGAAATTAAACATTTCACAAAATTTCGGGGGGGGGGTGAAGGCCCCCCTGCCTACGTGCCAGAACATCAGACTCACTTGATTGGAAATTGAAAGTTCTAGTTAACTTTTTAAGTGTCAAAATATCTTGGAGGGTAAATAGCCCCCCCACAACCTTTTTTCACCAAATGCATCAGATAAAAAATTTGAGATGCCCACTTTGTTAAAAATTGTTAAATAATCAGATAACAAAAACTCTAGTGTTGACAAAACTCTCCAGGGCACAGGGGCAGGCGTTGTTTACTTATATCTAGTGACTTGTGCAGCAGCTTCGGTTTGCTGTGCTAGTGCTTGAAGTTATACGAATTGCTTATTGATGCGTTGATACCTTGTTTACTTTGATGCTTTCTTTACTTTGTTATTGTTCCTTTGATACTTAGATGAACCTTTGATGTTGAAAACAAAACTTGATGATGAAATAAGGAATTTTTTAAAAACTTGAAACTTTTTGAAATTAAAAATAAACAAAAATTAATTTATTAATTTTAAACTTAATTTTCTGAAAAAGAAGTTTTTTCAAAGAAAAGTAAAGACCATATCCAACTCCAGATCAACAGATACGAATACCTGTTAAAATTCCAACTCAAAATGACCAGAAATCACTATTGAAGAATAAATGAACCCCAAAACGAACAGAAATAAATAAACAGTCATAGCAAAAAAAAACAGACAACAAGTACTAATATAAATAAATAAATCTTTAAGCGGATAATGCTTAAACTGAATATGCAAGTCAAGCTTAAAACAAAAAAAAATCTTGTTTGTAGTGATTTTGGTTTGTTTCAGGCTTGATTTGCATATTCAGTTTTCACTCGTTTTAAGATTTATTTATTCATTTATATTATATTTTATGTTTGTTTTCATTGATTGTTTATTTAATTTCTATTCCTTTTGAATTTCATTTATAGTTCAATAGCAAAATATTCTTTTTCGTTTTAAGCTTGATTTGTATATTCAATTTAAATATTACTCGCTTTAAGGTTTTTTAGTAGATTTATATTAGTAGTTGTGTGTTTTTTTTTCTTTTGCTATGATTGTTTATTTAATTTCTGTTCGTTTTGGTTTCGTTTATTCGTTAATAGCAATTTCTTCGTTTTGAGTTTGAATTTTAACGGATATTTGTATCTGCCTATCTTAAGTTTAATATGTCCTTAACTTATTTTTGAAAAATTCTTTTTCGGAAAGTTTTTTTTAATTAATACCTACAAAAGAGGAGCAGTCTATAACCGTTTCTAATTCCCTTTCCCACGCCAAATTTACCGAGGCTAAGATACCATCTTTCCCTTTTTCTTACCAATCTTGGCATTAAGCTTACCTAATAAAAATACCATATTTCCCCTAAAATCCTGTCTATTTGTTTTGCAGTAACAGCCAAAAGGTGAAATAATGAAACTTTTGAAAATTATGGGGATAGCTGTCTAAAATTAGAAACTTCAGGGCGTTAGTAATATAAAAACACATTTAAATGTTAAAAAAACATCAAACCACTGAGTGAAATATCTCATGGTTACTTATGAGAAGGGGAAATCCGTAGTTGTATCTGTGACACGGGTGTTTCAGTTGGCCTGTTCAAATTCCAGTAATAGTTTGTTTTTCCTGTATTAGCCTAGATTTTTGTTTCCCGCTTTTTTGTATCGAACTCTCAATGTCGAGTTGTCACAGAAAGAAGATATAGGATATCCTTAAAAGTCCAATTTTTTTCAACACCATTTAATTTTGAAAAGTGGATGCTCCTTTCACCAAATGGTATCCAAAATGTGAATCCGTAAAATGGAAATTCCTCTTAAAATACCAAGCGTAATGAGATAATATCTTCGGAGTTCAATCCTTAAATGGGAATATTAAAATCCCCACGCTCTACCCCTCCCTGAATCCAGTTTTTCATTATCATTCCTCACACTAAATCATCCTGATGATAGAAGCGATGGGTCAGACAGTAAACCTCAGGATTAGATCTTCATTTGATGTCAACAGTATTATATAATAATATTAGTAAATGTATAATTATATAGAAGAATAGGGATAATTCTGTTGCTAAGGTGGTTAAGTCCTTAAAACAGATATTGGAGAAGAGTGGCAAAGAAGTGGCCAATTACCAGGTGAAAATCATTTTCGGGATCTTTTTCGTATTTAGTTCAGCCTGAAGACTGTATTTTAGTATATTTCAGCATAGTGTTCCGTCATATCGGAGTTCTTTATTTGCCATTACATGATAAGTACTACTAAATTGAACTATGAATTTTGATTTAAGGCTTTTCTGGGTAACATGCATGCATGTAGAGGTGGGATTCCCTTTCTAAGATTCTTTTGCAGAAACTTTCCGATAAAAATCTGGGAATTGAAACTTTTCTGGAAAAATCGCAGTAAAGTGACTTGAAAATGCGCTTCTGTCCCCCTCCCCCCAGGGATGAAAATATATGCACATATGTTTAAGAAAATTCCAAAATCAAGATTCACCGAAGTTTTTGGACGCGTGAGTCATACATCGAATTAACAATATCCAGAGATTTTGCAAAAATATCAAGGTTTAAAGAAGAATTCGAAAAGACCTATATATTTTGTATGATTGTGATCATATAAAAAAGAGATTTTATATGATCTTGGTACATCCCGAGACCATCTTGAAGTCACCTAAGCAAGTTTTCTACGGTAATAAGTTGGTGGACTCTGCTTGAACCTGAAAATTCCCTTTTTCTGAGAACACTTCTAGTATTTTTCCTATACTTCACCTGCTTTGTCTTTTCAAAAAAAGCTAACAGTAATGGTTGGTTTTATGTGGGTTGTTTATTTAATTGTTGTTTTCTCTGATTCATTTTAATTGTAATTTCAGGAACCAGCCGCTGAACCGGAAATAAAGAAGTTTGCACAAGGCGTTGTGTTCTCCAAAATCAACGTCAACGGATCTGATGCACACCCACTTTGGAAATTTTTAAAATCCGAATGCCCTGGTACTTTGGGTGAGTAAGATTCAATTTCATTCAAATTAGAATTAAATGCTATTCACTTTGATCAAATCCGTATGTCATATAAGTGTTTCCTCGTCAATAATTTTTGCTTGAAGTCCTGGAATCGTCTTTTTTTATTATTTTTCTGTTCTTGTATATTTTTTTGTAAACTTTGTTTAAATTTTTTTTTGTTCTTGTAAACTTGCGGGATATCTGGCATTTTTTTTTTTTTTTTTGAAAAGTACAAAAATAATTGGTTAGCTCACAGGAGCAAGATGAGTCAGATTGCAAATTGGTTTTGTGCGACAAAATTACCCTGGAATTTCAGAAGAAGATGGAATCTTATATTTTTTGCCGTGGGGTGACAATATTTGATTGGCAAAATTAAAAAATTCTTTTGATGAAATGTGATTTAGTTCATAATTCGGCTCATTCTCAATTTACCAAATATGTTGCTAATAGTTCAGGAAAGCATAATAATTAGTTCTATGGGTGTAAAATTTAAGATAGTATTTCACACTTTGAAATTATAATACAAAACTATAAAAAAAACAGATGTTGTTCACAGTTACAACAAAGAAATTAAGTGAAGAAATTTGACAACTTAATTGAGAAAAATTGCAAATGTTATTTTTATGATGTTTATTTTTATAGTTTTTTGTCAGAATTTACGCAACAGTTCTCTCCATGTCAAAGAATTCATGAATTCAAGTAGAAGTCAAAGAATTCATGGCCAGTAACTGAGGTATAACAGGGATGACCTGTTATAATTTCTAATTATATCTGGCTTTGGAACTATTTATTGTTTACGCCTAGGTATTTTAACGGTCCATAAAACTGAATTGCTAGTTGATCACCAAGCTCCCTCGGTGTCCAAAAAAAAAATTGAGTCTTATAAATCGTCACCTATTTGGCTCTGGATAAATATTGACTTCATGGGGAAAATCTGGCCGAAAGTTTCGACCCACCAACCCCAGCCCTCCTTTAACGTTGTCTGATCGGGCTGAAATTCACAAGTTAAGGTCCCCTAGGGCCCAGGAGCTTATCCGCGAAATTTTAGCTCGATCCGATAACTCCTTCCCTGTTTTCCAGAAACCACGCATAGCCACTTAATGTTCATATTCTTTTTTTTTCTGCCACGCCTACAGGTCACAGCCGACATCGGATCTGGGTGTACGATGACTCATTCGACGCGGAATTCTCCGACTAATTTTGCTTGAAAGTTTCGTCGGAAAATCTTAACCCCCCCCCCCCGATTTTCTAGCTTAGAAAAACCCCATTTCCCTATAAGAGCCCATGTTAAGTTTTTTGTTGTTAAAAGTTACGAATTTCAACATCAAGTACATCAAAATGATCAGCTCGACATGGTGAGACTGACTGAAAGCTTCAAAAAATTCTGTCTTAATCCGTAAAATTTTTATTTGAGAAAAATGACAGAAACCCTTTTTTTTCTGCCACGCCTACAGGTCACAGCCGACATCGGATCTGGGTGTACGAAGACTCATTCGACGCGGAATTCTCCGAGTAATCATCCTGGAAAGTTTCGTCGGAAAATCTTAACCCCCCGATTTTCTAGCTTAGAAAAATCCATTTCCCCATTGAAGGTAAAATTTTGTCTTGTAATAACATCACTTGTTTGAAAAATTCTTACACTAACAGCAGCTTGGCGCAGCGGAAGCGTGCTGGGCCCATAACGCAGAGGTCGGTGGATCGAAACCGCTAGCTGCTAACTTTTTAAAACTTGTAAAATTAGGTAATTTTGTCAGTTTTTTGTAACATGTGATCAGAATTACATACTGGAATGTTCACAAGAATTTATACTGAAGCGGGGGTAAGGCTTGATGGAAGCAAGCTAAAAGAACCATTTAAATTGATTTCCTAATTGAAGCCGTTGGTGAAATTTTCTATTGTAATAACTTGTTTGATAACAAGCATAACAGCAGCTTGGCGCAGCGGAAGCGCGCTGGGCCCATAAACCGGAGGCGGGTGAGTAAAAACCCCTAGCTGCTAAATTTTTAATTAAGCTGCTAAACTATTAAAAATATCAAAATTAGATGATTTTGTCAGTTTGAATTTATTGATACAGAAAGCGAGAAAATAAACATAGAAAATTATTATTAAATTACATCCACCATGGATTGTAGAAAAACGTACAGAAATAATATGAAAAAAACTTCGTTTTCTTAAAGAGTTAAAGAGGCTGCGTCCCAAAGTCGAACCTTAAAACGTACAGGAATTAGGAGAGGCAGTAGGGGGGCTGCCGCCCCCCCAAACCCCCCGCTTTTAAAGACTCTTTTGTACAGGTTTTTTTGTTGTAGGGGGCTGCCGCCCCCCTAACCCCCCGCTCTTGGCTTCGGAAAGGCCCTCTTTTAATTAACAAAAAATTGAAATGAATGGCCGCTGGGCCTTAGTCGCTCCTGAGCCGTTCTTGATAGTGCAAATGCATCTATCTTACGACCTTGTTACACGTAGTACACCTTCCTGACTCTCATACAGTTCACCACCCTTCTCACCATCCCCCAAGACCTGACTCTATTTGATTTCAAAGGATAACATCTGGATTGCCTCGTGGGTTGGACCTCACTTCCTCAAGGCCATGGTCACACAACAGTTGCATGCACAATCAGTTAGCAATTCTAGTCTCAAAACAGTTGCCCCGTGGCCGCTGGGCCTTAGTCGCTCCTGAGCCGTTCTTGATAGTGCAAATGTGTCTTTCTCACGACCTTGTTACACGTAGTACACCTTCCTGACTCTCATACAGTTCACTACCCTTCTCACCATCCCCCAAGACCTCACTAAATTTGACTCAATTTGATTTCAAAGGATTTCAATAAAAGGGGTACCAGAATTGATAATAAGTAAAATACGCTTAGCTACATATATATATATATATATATATATATATATATATATATATATATTGTATAATATATTAGTTCTTCATCACTTATTCGATGGTTTTATCTCCGTGGGGCTCTTAGAAAATGTAAATTTTTAAATCACACCTTATCTACCCATGAAAGTTTTTGCCCAGAAAATTTCTTTTCTGCCAAAAACTAACCATGCTACCCCCGCCCCTCCTTAGGTAGTGCTCATTTTCACATTTAGTATTTATCTTGTATTGACTAATTCAGTTTTAAGGAACACATTTGTATCTGTGCTTTTCCTATATCACAAAATGTTCCAGGAAAGTCTAAAAGGATTTGTTAATAGCAAGCATAATTACATGTGATGAAAAAAGGTCTTGACCAGACATCGCAACCATCTTGAGGTTTTCGCTCTTGCTGCAAATGATTGACTTTTCTTTTCTTTTCTAGATAATGAAGTAGCTGAGCAGTAAATTTCGGAACTCTCTGTATAAGCCTGTTCTCTGTTGCATTCGTCCTTTTGTGTATAGACGCTTATTTTTACATAAAAAGACAGTGCAGCAGAACTGGTTTCTTATAATTTTAAAGTTTAAATAAAAAAAAAACAAGGGTTCTAAATCTCAAGTTAAATAGAATCTCAGTAAAATTCGCGTATATTTTTGTTTTGCTCCCCTTTTTATATTTTACTAAAAAAATAGAACCCTAAACAATTTTTTTATTAATTTTGCTTCAATTTTTTGCTCATCCTTCACCTAACGAATTTACTGCTCATTGAAGCTGTGCAATTATGTAGCCTCTGCTCCTGGCAAAGAACCTCTTCCTGACTCAACATACAACAAATTTTATTTTATTTTATATTTTAATATAAATTTAATCAATAAAATATTGTTTCTTTGTATTCTTGCAAACTGCTTGTTGTTCTTAGAGTTAGGGATAGTTCATAGGGACGGAGTACAAGATAGAGAAAATTAAATAAATACATAACTATGTTTATCAAAACAATTTATGAAGAGCACTTACTATACACGAACAACTATTGTATACTTTCAACTTTAAGCATCCCCTTTTAAGAAGGGGATGCCATGAAGGAAAAGTGATATTGTGGTTATGTTTCAAAAACAGTTTCGACAGACCTATTTTGGGCCTGCCATTTTATATTTGCGGATTAATGCTAAACTTAAAAAATGTAGCTAGGACTTTTTTATATATATAGAGTGAACCTGATAAAAGTAGGAAAAGGGATCTTGCTTGTCCAAAAACCCCAATGCCAGGGTTTACTGTATCTATATGCTTACTAATGGCGAAGTAATAATAATCATAAAATGACTAAAATAATTCATTCTTTCAAATATATTGACCATCGGGTAAAGAATAATTTCAATTGAAAATATATTGCGTATTCATTGAAGAGGCAATGCTACTAATTGTTTTGGGGAGTTAAATGAGGGTTGCACAACTCATATTAATGGCCTTTTTCCGTTTCTTTTTGTGCTGGATTTCTTCATTCAATTTAGTCTGTTTGGTTTAAGATTGTTAACTTAGAGGATTCGACTTATGCCCGCTCTGATCTCTAAAATTGTGTCTTTTCTTTCGCGAAAATGCATCGTTTTCATGCATTGAATTTTTAAATCAAATAACAGTGTATACAGTACTTTTGCGTTGACGATAGCTTCTGGTCTATGGATGAGCATCCTAACCCCAAAAAACCTCTGGGCGTTTTCATGATTATCTAGGCTTGTATGAGAAGCCTAGAGGAAACTTCTAAGAACCTAATAAAATTATTGAAGAAGAATTTGTATCGTCCTTCAAAAGAACTATGCAGTAAGGTCGTGGAAATACGGCATATATTTTATGACATTTTACAAAATGTTAAAGATTAGCAAAAAAAATATATAAAACACCTTTTAAACCGTCGATTGTTGAAAAGACGTTATACTTTTGACTGTGGGGGAGACCTTTACTTAACGCTTTCGGTCTCTAAAACTCATGAAAATTTGGTTATAATAGATTTTGAGTTGATTGTAAGTCGAAAGTAACTCTAGAACAAAAGAGGTTTTAGCATTAAGCGTTAATTATTTATAGCATAAGTGCAACAGCATTTTTCATAAGCTTGCTCTTCGGGAAACAGGTTCTTTCTGCTGTTGTAATTGATAACAATTTTTTTGCCGATTCGAGATATAAGGCTCAACCCCTTTTCATAGATTGTTGGCAACAGTAGTATTTTTTTAGTAATGACTTTAGTGCAATCAGGCTGTCTAACATAGGAATTGACTATCCCTTGTGAGGTGTTTCTTTACCTACCGTAACGGTGATACTAGTATATAGCTAGTAAGAATGGTGGGTACTCAGAAGAATATCCATTGACACCCTGTTATATCTCTAGAAGCCGTATTATTAATCCTTTGGAGGAGTATAAACAGCTTTCTATGAGCTCTGCAGAACACGGGCATTCATTTTTGGGAACAAGCTTTGTGTCAAATTTGCAGAGAAGTATAATTGAGATGGATGGCATTGTGTCCATAGAAGGTATAATTTCACCATGCTTTCTTGCCCAGAAGGACCAAACCCATTCGAGAATATCTACCGCGTGAATGGATGGTGAAGATATATTTTTGAGGAGATGGGATTAATCAATATTCTTTATAGCTTTAACTCCAAAGATGAAACCAGGGTGTTGCACGATCTTTGACTGACTAACTGATTTTTTTGTGTGTTCTCTCTGTCTTTGATTTTTGGAAACTAACCCTCTTGGCAATAGATTACTTTTCTGTCTCCACAACATATACCTGTGGGTACCGGGAAACCTAGGTTGTGTCTCCATTTCTAAGGACATTTGTCAGTATCAGTAAAAAAGTATAGAGAATTCTTTACCTCAGAACAGCGTCGATCTGAAAACACTGTCAATTAGTCCAATCTGTTTTAATATATTGCACCTTGCATACGGTAAAGCCCTGCTTGTCCATAAATGTGGTCATTATAAAAGTTGAAAAAATCAAAAAGAAAGTGTTCTCCACTAATATTTAATATTTGCACCATAATGCATTTTAAATTACATAAGCCGATTTTTTTCTGTTGACAAGATTATTACCTGCCCTTTAAATAAAAATGGTTAATGGCCTCTTTTGAATTATATTATTGAAAACAGGAAATTTTGCATAAAAAGCAAAAAGTTCAAACCAAACGAGAACCAAAAAGTAAAATTCAAAAGATTTTGCATAAACTCTTAGTTTGAGCAAAATAATTTTGATAAATCAAGCAGAAATCCATAAGAAAAGGAAACTTAAAATGAAGAAAAATGAAAAGAGTGAATGAAAGCAAGCTTAGAGTGAACGTAAGTTGCCGTAAGTAAGGGTGGTGATGTCTAGTACGGGCTAATCAACAAAAAACTTCAAAAATCATCAGAAAAACCGGTAATTAAAGGCATTACTTAAAGTTTATTTTAGCTCTTTGGATGCAAGTTTCGAGTAGGGACTATAAGAATGATTGATACAACCCAGCAGATTAAATACGATTTTACGTTTTATTCTGACACAATCTTCCTATATTAGCTGTCTTATAAAACAAAATTGAGTCTTCGTCAGTATGGACATATACTCATATAAGGAACTCAAATAAGGAGAAATAATATGTAAAAATATCGTACACATATGTAAGTTTCTGAACCGTCTCTATTTGACAATTAAATAAAAAAAACTAATTTTTTTAGCTGAAAGTAAGGAGCGACATTAAAACTTAAAACGAACAGAAATTACTCCGTATATAAAATGGGTTGTCTCCTCCGCAATCCCTTGCTCTTTACGCTAAAGCTTTTAATTGTTTTAAAAAGTAGAATTGTGGCAGAGTCAAACTTGTTTTTGTTTTTTTTTCCCAGGGGTCATCGTATCGACCAAGTGGTCCTAGAATGTCGCAAGAGGGCTCATTCTAACGGAAATGAAAAGTTCTAGTGCCCTTTTTAAGTGACCAAAAAAATTGGAGGGCATCTAGGCCCCCTCCCACGCTCATTTGTTTCCTAAAGTCAACGGATCAAAATTTTGAGATAGCCATTTTGTTCAGCATAGTCGAAAACCATAAAACTATGTCTTTGGGATGACTTACTCCCCCACAGTCCCTGGGGGAGAGGCTACAAGTTACAAAATTTGACCAGTGCTTACATATAGTAATGGTTATTGGGAAGTATGTAAGCGTTTTCAGTAGGATTTTTTGGTTGGGGGAGGGGTTGAGAATAGGGGGATAGGCTGGGGGAGCTTTCCATCGAGGAATTTGTCATGGTAGAAGAAAATTTCCATGAAGGGAGCGCAGGATTTACTAGCATTATTAAAAAAAACAATGAAAAAAGAAATATGAAAAAGTTTTTTTCTGCTGGAAGTAAAGAGCAGCATTAAAACTTAAAACGAACAGAAATTATTACCCATATGAGGAGCTCACCTCCTCCTAATACCCCGCTCTTTACGCTAAAGTATTTTTAGTAATTTCAACTATTTATTTTACGGCTTTGGTGATTCAGGGGTCATTCTTAATGAATTGGGACAAAATCTAAGCTTTAATGTAAAGAGCGAGGTACTGACGAGGGGGCGAACCCCCTTATATATGTAATAAAAACATGAGAATACAAAACTTCTTTACGTAAGCTAATTTATAAGTTACGTATATCTTTTACTAAAAAAAAGATTCGTAAAAAATTAAAAGTTCTACTTGCCTTTATCTTAATTAACCTAAAAATCGGAGGGCAACTAGGCTTCCTCCCCCGCTCTTTTTTTTTCAAAATTATGAGAGTCATTTAGCAAAAAAAAATAATAAATATGCAAATTTCGTTTTAATTATTCCTCTGCGGAAAGCCAAAATCAAAACATGCATTGATTGAAAAACGTTCAGAAATTAAATAAAAAAAAACAAGTTTTTTTTAACTGAAGGTAAGGAGCAAAATTAAAACTTAAAACGAACAGAAATTACTTCGTATATGAAAGGGGCTGCTTCCTCACCAACATCCCGCTCTTTACGCTAAAGTTGTTTACTGTTTTAAAAAGAAGAGTTGAGAGAAAGAGTCAAACTTTAGCGTCAAGAGTGGGATGTTGGTGAGGAAGCAGCCCCTTTCATATACGAAGTAATTTATGTTCGTTTTAAGTTTTAATTTTTTCTCCTTACTTCAAGTTAAAAAAAACTTGTTTTTTTTTTTATTTAATATATTTAAAATCAGCATTAAAATGCAATTCTTTCGATGTAGCTATTGATATCAAAATTCAATTTTTTAGAGTTTTGGTTACTATTGAGCCGGGTGGCTCCTTACTACAGTTCGTTACCACGAACTGTTTGATACGAGAGAATAAGGGCACGGAAAAAAAACGAAGCTATCCACAGTAAAAAAGAAAATTATAATTTTGCAAAAAAAAAATCTTATTTGAGCCATGATTTCAATGAGGCTTTTTCAGGAAAAGACTTCGCGCTTCTGATTTTTTTTTTTTTTTTTTTTTCTTGGCAACTAAGCGGATTTGAAAATTGTTTCCACTCAACCAATTTTGCCTAAGAAAGCTATAATAAAGAAAGGTCAGTACTTGGAATTCTATTTTTTCTTTCTTTTATTGTCCTGTTGCCTTGCATTGTCTTGCTTTGCCTGCTTGGTCTCCGAACTTATTTAAGAAAACGCTCTAGTATGTTACTTTAAAAATCTAACCCAAAATACTGCTCGAACCTTATTAGAAACTATATAGGATTAATCAAAATATAGCTCATGCTTTGTATACAAAATCTTTTGTTGCTAAACTCCAATTCAGCTCAGGTTCGTTTTGATGAAAGTTGGCATTAGGGCATTGTCAATAGTCCTTATCGAATTTACTTGTTATGGCACTTGGTATTAACCAAGTGACATATAGCAATCGCCAATTCTGTCAGTCTGTTTGTCGGTCCCGGTTTTGCTACTTTAGGCACTTCCAGGTAAGCTAGGACGATGCAATTTGGCAAGCGTATCAGGGACCGGACAAGATTAAATTAGAAATATTCGTTTTCCTGATTTGGCGATCTGGGGGGGGGGGGGTTGACGGCCCGGTTAATTCGCAAAAAATGAAATATTTTTAACTTATGAGGGGGTGATTGGATCTTAATGAAATTTGATGTTTGGAATGATGTTGTGTCTCAGAGTTCTTATTTTAAATCCTGACCGGATCTGATGACATTGGGGGGAGTTGGAGGGGGGAAACCTAAAGTCCCGGTTTGGCTACTTTAGGCACTTCCAGGTAAGCTAGGACGATGAAATTTGGCAAGCGTATCAGGGACCGGACCAAATTAAATTAGAAATAGTCTTACGAAGGAGTGATCGGATCTTCATGAAACTTCATATTTAGAAGTGACTCAGATCTCTTATTTTAAATCTCAACCGGATCCAGCGTAATTGGGGGGAGGGGCAGTTGAAGGGAACCGCAAACCTTAGAAAATACTTAAAGCGGTGATATCAGGATGAAACTGGATGGGAAGAATAAAAACCTGTCTAAGACACATGACTGACATAATCGGACCAGATCTGCTGTCTTTAGTGGAGTTGGGGGGGGGATGATTTTGAAATTGAGGTATTTGTAACTTACGAAAGGGTGACCAGATCTTAATGAACTTTGATATTTAGAAGGGTCTAGCGCTTTAAAGCTCTAATTTTAAATTCCCACCAGATCCTGTTACTTTGGGGGGAGTTGGAGGGGGAAACCGGAATTCTTGGAAAATGTGAAAAATTAGTGTATTTTTATTTTACGAATAGGTGATCGGATCTTAATGAAATTGGATATTTAGACGGAATTCATGTCTCAGAGCTCTTATTTCAAATCCTGACCAGATCTCTTGACATTGGGGGGAGTCGGAGGGGGAAATCTTGGAAAACACAGAGTGGAGGAATCGGGATGAAGCTTGGTGGATAGAATAAGCAAATGTCCTTAATACGTGATTGACAGAACCGTACATGATTCGCTCTCTTTGGTTGAGTTGGGGGGAGGTGTTCAGTGATTTGGCGAGTTTGGTGCTTCTGGACCTACTAGGACGATGAAAATGGGTAGACGTGTCAGGGAGCTGCACAAATTGACTTGTTAAAGTCATTTTCCTAGATTCGACCATCTGGGGGGCAAAAGGGAGAGAAAAATTAGAAAAAATTAGGTATTTATGGCATACGAGTTTGTGATCGGATCTTAATGAATTTTGATATTTAATAGGATATCGTGACTCAGAGCTCTTATTTTAAATCATGACCGACATTAAGCCTCTTATTTTCCTTTCAAATCACTCTATTTATTCATGGCATTTTGCTAGAGCTCATACCATATGATCTCTTGGCTCTTAGCTCTTCTTGCCTCGTCACAAGTGCCATATGAGCTCTTAGCTCTTGTTTCATCTAGGCTATACGACCTTGGACATACAGTTGTTGTATTGAGGGGGTGGAACAGGCCATATTGGATTTCTTTAAAGAACCGTCTCTAGAATATGTGAGGACCGAAGGTGATGGCTTTTCTTTGTTTAAGGTGAGCTTTGTTTTCTGTTTTTCGAGTTTATCGTTTTAACGATGAGAAAGCTATTTTCGAGACAAAAAGAAAAAGGAAGACTATATTGCAAAATTTGTATTGCGAGTCTTGACATAGCTGATGAGTCTTGTCGATGTTTTTCATTGAGTTCAAGAGAAGTGGTCTAGGAAAAGAAGGTTGTACTCCAGATTAGAATTAGGAGGGCCTGGAGTCTTTTGTTGGGATGCTCGACTCTTTTGAACAATAGCTCTCAAAATTTTTTCAGATATTTGGACGGGGGTGTGAGGGGGCCAGGGTGAATGTGTCATTGTATTATCTTCAGACGGGGCTCATTTGATTGATAATGGAAGTTAAGAGTGTGCTGTTTAAGAGTCAAAAGTGATTTGAGGCCAAACACCCCACCAACCCCTATCCAATCAAATTTTTTTGACATTTATTTTCTTCAGCATTGTTGAAAGGTCCTGTAATTGTGCTTCGCCCCCCCCCCCCAGCCCTCGGGACAAGGGATGTAAGTTAGGCAATTTGTTCACGGTTTATATATAGTATATGTTTTTAAGAAAGGTATGCATGTTTTTTCTTTGCTTTCCCAACATACAAAGGGCTTTCAGGCAAATCTTCTAGGGAATGTTAAGGGGACTGTTGAACTAAATCAAAACACGTTATGTGTATATAGGTTGTCAGAAGGATGTGACTCAGTATTGACTGAGCATATTAGTTTGGAACTTCAGGAAATGACAAGGGAGAAGATCAATTGACCAAAAAGGCTTAGTATATTGAAATAACCATCCAAAAAAATATTGAGTGGAAAGTTGAAATAAATCAAAATACACTATATGCACAGATACTAATACTGGCATATGTTCAATATGTTTTGAACATCTTACCTTATCAAGAGGAAACTTCTGAGGCTTCACGAGTGAAATGTTGAACTTACCAAAAGCCAACATGTAGGCCTACCTGCTACTACTGCTGTTAATACTGCTGCTACTTACAAACAGCAAAAAACTGGTTATTGCCTGGTCTTATAGATCCAAATTCTCAAGTGCTGGATAACGGATGAGTACCAATAAATCCTTGTCCTCCCCTCACCTACAAAGCCACACCTTTGAGAATTAAAATTAAGAAGAATACTTATTAAAAGTTTTTTGAAGAAGAAAGCCTTCTAAGGTCAATATAATACAAAAACAACATCGTGGATTTTTTCACTATATTTTCCACAAAAGTTGGTGCTTATGAAACAGTTCGTGGTAACGAACTGTAGTAAGGAGCGACCCGGCTTAATAGTAACCGAAACTCTAAAAAACGGAATTTTGACACCAATAGTTACACCAAAGTTTTTACATCAAGTTTTTTACTGTTTTAAAAATTAGAGTTGAGAGAAAGTGTCAAACTTTAGCGTAAAGAGCGGGGCGTTGAGGAAGGAACAGCCCTTTTTATATTTGAAGCAATTTTTGTTCGTTTTAAGTTTTAATGTCGCTCGTTACTTTCAGTTAAAAACACCTGTTTTTTTTTATTTAATAAATACGGTATACTTCTCTGGGTTCTCTTCTATGCCCCACTAAGGGTTGGGGGTATTTGGATCATTTGGATCATTGGCTCTACAATCACTATAGACTCTTTAAAAAGGCACCAGGACTTTCGATTTCAATAAAAACCTTATATATCCTCGGGGGGGATTACAACCCTTGTCCTTGTTTTGTGGGGGAGGGGGTGGCGTAGGAATCAATTTTCATAGTAAATTTTTGTGGTATTGAAATTATGAATACAAGTGCAAATGATTAAAATTTCGTTCCAGGTCATTCCAGTGTAGCTGTGCAGCTTCCGGAAGGAAACAGGAAAAGACATTTAAAAAATGCCTTATTTGGGTTATATGTTTTAATTTGAGTTATAGATTACTAAGTTAAACACAATTACTGGGTATAATCTAAAGGCAGCTTATTATGATTTTTTTAAACTGTAATATAATTTTCAAACACAGAATGGGGGGGGGGGATTATTTTCAATATTTAAATGATAATTCAAAAAAGGCATTGTTCTTCTTAATATTCCTCAGCTTCTAATTTCCCATTTTTCTCTTTCGGGTGAAATAGTTTCCTTTTGGGTAGCTTTCCACGACTTGCCAAGGAAATTCGGTGGGATAAATAAGCACAAGTCCTAGATACGTGATTGACATAACCGGAATGGATCTGCTCTCTTTGGGGGAGTTGGGGGGAAGACTGGTTCTGAAAAATTAGATAAAATTATGTATTTTTAACTTACGAAGGAGCGATCGGATCTTAATGAAATTTCATGTTTAGAAGGACATGATCTCTGATATGAGAGATTTGAGTCTCCTCTTGACAGCAATGTCAGTTGAGACTTCTTTCAATATGACTAATTCTCTTTCTTTTTGGCACTTCACCATTAGCTGCAGCTACTTTCAATATAGCAATTATCATTTCAGCTCAGCTTCAAACTAAAAAGAACAAACAGATCTTCCTTTATAGCAGGTTGTTTTTACATCAATCATCAAGTACCTAGATCATTTGTAAAACATTCAGTCAGATAGAGTCCACATACAAATTACATCACTCAATCCCTATTACATCACTGTCAGTACAGCATTTACAATATTATCATCATCAGATAAAATCTTTTTCCCTACCAGTTTCACATATAAACTTAATAAACCAGTTTATCATCCTATACTTCAAAGATTCATCATCAATCAAAATTCCTAATGCAAGCCCCATTGAAAGCTCTCCTAAATTTTCCTCTTTACACAACATTCTCATTTCTTTTCTTAAATTTGCATATTCTTTACAATCGACATCATAATGGAAAATACTTTCTTTCTCACTACAATCATCACACTGAGGATTATCAGCTTAATGCCGAAAACGGAACATTAGACAACCATGTTTTCTTTTTAATCTACTGTAGTTTTTCGTATCAAAACCAGGTTTCTTTTTCTGGGTAAGAGCTATATTACTACTACCATCCCTCATTTCTTCAAAATTTTTTTGGTAAATGCTTCTAACCATATCTCTAATCTGTTTATATGGTTCTATAGGAGGTCTATGAAATAACTTTTGTGCTGCCTTTTTGGCATAATTATCTGCTCTTTCATTAGAAGGATCTCGTTACTCAGATCTCTTATTTTAAATCCCGACCGGATCCAGTGTAGTTTGATGGGGGGCAAAAATCTTGAAAAACGTTTAAAGCGCAGAGATCAGGATGAAACTTGGAGGGAAGAATAAACACAAGTCCAAGATACGTGACTGACAAAACCGGACCAGATCCGTTCTCTTGGTGAAGTTGGGGGAGGATAGCAATTTGGAAAAATTAGAAAAATGAGGTATTTGTAACTTACGAACGGATCTAACATTAGATCTTAATGAAATTTCATATTTAGAAGGATAGTTTGGAGGGGGAAACCGGAATTCTTGGAAAACTTGAAAATTGAGGCATTCTTATCTGATTAATAGGAGATTGGATTTTAATGAAACTTGATGTATAGAAGATGCTTGTATCAGATGCTTCATTTTTAATTCGAATTGGATCCCTGGACATAGGAGGGGGGGGGGGGAAGGAGGAAATAGAAATATTGGAAAACGCTTAGAGTGGAGAGATAAAATTGATGGGAAGAATATCACAAGTTATGGATACGTGATTGACATTATTGGGACGGATTCGTTCTCTTTGGAGGAGCTGGGGGTCGTTAATTTCGAAAAATTAGGAAAATTGAGATATTTTTAACTTAAAAACAGGTAACCAGATCTTAATGAAATTTGATATTTAGAAGGAACTCATCTCTCAGAGCGCTTATTTCAAATGCTGACCAGATCTGTTGACATTGGGGGAGTTGGAGGTGGAAACTAGAAATCTCGGAAAACGCTTAAGAGGGGAGAGATTTGATGAAAGTTGGTGGGTAGAATAAGCAAATATCATAGATACGTGATTGACTTAACCGGACTGGATCCGCTCTCTTTGGGGGAGTTGGGGGGAGGGGTTCAGTGCTTTTCAAAACGCTATTATCACCTCGGTGCCTTATAATTTTTAAGCAATTTTCTGACTTTCATTAATTCTTCCTTCACAACCAAAGTGTGTTTTACATGCTTTTTCGTTTCCTGTAACTCTATTCTGGTTTAGCATATTCTTATATCTTGGGTCAGTTTTAAGTTTTAGACCTGTTCTTTGTTTTTTCTTTCCTTTCGTTTTAGTTTTTCGTCATTTCTTTACAGGTCTTTTATCTCCCATTAATTGACGTCCTCTTTCTTTTCTAGGTCTTCTGGAGTTCGAAGGTTTTGAAAGTAAGGATCTGGGCAGTAAATTTGACTAATTAATATTAAAATAAAAGTCTGTATACTGTTGCCGTCTTTTTGTGTGATAGCTTCAATTCTTCACAGAAAAAGACGTTGCAACAGACATGGTTTCTTTGATTCTAAAGTTTAAATAAAAGTCAAGGGTTCTCAACTTTAAGTTCATTTAATTATCTGTAAAATTTTTGTTTGTGCTTTTTTTTTATCCCTCCTTTCAATTTTATAAAAGATATAGAGCCCTTAATAGTTTTGATTTTTATTTTCTGTTTTGCTCACCCTTCGCTAAACAAATTTACGTCTCACCCAAGCTCCTTGTACCGCCTCTGCTCCTAAGCCAAGGAACCGCTTCCTGAGATAAGAAACAAAAACAAGAAGAAAGGACACAATATTTTTTTTTCATAATTTTTAAGAAAATTTAAAGCTGGTTTAAGTAAAACTTCATTATTTCGTATTATTAACGCTTATCGTGTAGTTTCTACTTGCTGGTCCTAGAATCTGAAAATTTTTAAGCCACCCCCGTTAAAAAGTTTTTAGTCTGTTTAACTAACAAATTAATTGAACAATAATTGTAAAATAAATAGGATTGATCAATACCTCCAATGTAACTATAAAACAATCAAGTTGTCTGATGTGTATGTTTATTGATGTCTATAATTTGTTGCTGAAAACTTTTCATTTTCTGATGTAAAAAACGATTTAGATAGGTCAAGTCATTAAACCCTGGAAACATAGTCATTGTCTTATATCGCCAACTTACTTGATTAAGAAATTTCCCAAGTTTCAAATCTATCTGATAGTTTTAGCTTTGAAAGAAAAATCTAATGTACTGTATAGTACATTGGAAAATTTTGCTTAAGATTGGTCTTTTAACACCATCTATAAAAAATTTGAAATAGCTGATAGATGCCAACCCTCATTACTAAAGAGAAGTGTTGCACATCAAGGTTTATTTTTTAAAAATGAGAATTCTAAAACAAAAATGTATTAGTTGGGCTAAAAGTGTGCTATTTCTGTTTCATGCATATATTTTTCGAATCTTGAACTGAGTTTATGCCCTTTTGACAACACGGTTGCAAAGATTAACTTTTGGATTTCTTAAACAATCCCCATGAACTTTCCCTAAAAGTTTTAAATTTTAAAAGATTCAGAGTTTTCCTTGAAACTTTGAAACTAAAGGTTTCATGGTTTGGTTTTATGTCCTAATCTCTTACTGAGTTATGGCATAAATCCTATTTTAACAAATTTGACGCACCTTGTATATTTCAATTTGGTTTAAAATTCATCTCCATATTTTCTGAAAATAGCTGAGTGGTGAATTTATGTCGCTCATTCGCCTGACCATTTTGAGACAGTTTCAATTAAATATTAAATAAAAAAACAAGTTTTATTTTAACTGCAAGTATGGAGCGACATTTAAACTTAAAACGAACAGAAGTAATTCCGTATATGAAAGGGGTGGTCCCCTCCTCAACGCCTCGCTGATTACGCCAAAGTTTGACTCTTTCTCATTGCTCTACTTTTTAAAATAATAAAAAACTTTAACGTAAAGAGCGAGGCATTGAGGAGGGGACAACCCCTTTCATATACAGAATGTTTTCTGTTTGTTTTAAGTTTTAATGTCGCTCCTTACTTGCATAAGAAAAACTAGTTTTTTTATTTACTTTGTGAAAATTTTTGAATTAATTTATGTTTTGATTTTAGCTCTCCGCGCGTAAATAATTAAAAAGAAATTTACATTTTTTTTTTTTTTTTTTTTTTTTTTTTTTTTTTTTTTTTTTTTTTTTTTTTGTTGTTGTTAAATAGTTTTCTCATAGTTTCGATTGGACGATTTTGAGAAAAAAGGAGTGGGGGAGGCTTAGTTACCCTCTAATCTTTTAGTTTCTTAAAAAGGCAGCTATATTTACGATCGTTTTTATTAGTAAAACTATTCGTAACTTACGTAACAAACTTCTAAATTCGTATGTTTTCATTATGTATATGAGGGGGTTTGCCCTCTCGTCAATAACTCGCTCTCTACACTAAAGCTTAAATTTTTTTTTCCAATTCCTTAAGAATGACCCCTGAATCACAAAGGCCGTAGAATAAATCGTTGAAATTAATAAAATTACTTTAGCGTAAAGAGCGAGGTATTAGGAAGAGGGGAACCCATCATATGCGTAATAATTCCTGTTTATTTTAAGTTTTAATGCTGCTCCTTACTTTCAGTTGAAGAAACTTTCATATTTATTTTTTCATTCCTCTTTTAAAAATCTTACGCCTCCATCAAAGAAAGTTTCCTCTCTCATGACAAATTCCTCCATGGAAAGTTCCCCCCTCCCCACGTAAAACCTCCCCTTCAACCAAAAAAATCCCCCTGAAAGTGTCTCTGCACTTCCCAATAATCATTACTATGTGTAAAGACTGGTCAAAGTTTGTAACTTGCAGCCCCTTCCATGGGGACTGGGGGGAGTAAGTCGTCCCTAAAGACATAGTTTTTATGTTTTTTGACTATCCTGAATAAAATGGCTATATCAGAATTTTCATCCGATGACTTTGGAAAAAATAAGTGCAGGAGGAGGCCTAGGTTCCCTCCAATTTTTCGGTCACTTAAAAAGGGCATTAGAAATTTTAATTTCCGTTAGAATGAGACCTTTTGCGACATTCTAGGACCACTGGGTCGCTACGATTACCCTTGGGAAAACAAGCAAAGACGCATTCGTGATCTGTCTTGTGGCTAAGCTACAAAATTCCACATTTTTATAGATAGGAGCTTGAAACTTCTACTGTAGGGTTTTCTGATACACTGAATCTAACAGTGTGATATTTGTTAAGATTTTATAGCACTTAAGGGGTGTTTCCCCCTATTTTCTAAAATAAGATAAATTTTCTCAGGCTCGTAACTTTGGATGGGTAAGACTAAACTCGATGAAACTTAAATATTTAAAATCAGCATTAAAATACAATTCTTCTGATATATCTATTTGTATCCAAATTCCGTTTTTTAGAGTTTCGGTTACTATTGAACCGGGTCGCTCCCTATTACAGTTCGTTACCACAAACTGTTTGATTCAGAGTCATAGCTGGGATTTTCTGCTTTCGTTGTAAAGGAAAACAATTTTGAAAGGAATTTTGAAATTTAGCGTCGCTAATGATTGTACTTAAAGTGCTTATAAAGCTACCCATAATGCCTGTTCACTATGCTTGAATAAACTGGTTTCGTATCTATGCCAAAAATTCAAAGGTTTGCGCTTCCATTGACCTCAATTCTGAAACAAAAGAGAAGATTCTATCTGATTATTTTCTTGAGAAGAAAAGATCCCTTGATTAAATTGAAAAAGGGAGAGTTTTGTTAGATTTAAAGAAAGACCAGGGATAAAGAGATGATATAGAAAATTGATTAAACATAGAAACAGATAAATAAATAAAAAATTATATAAACATATATATATATATATATATATATATATATATATATATATATATATATATATATATATATTTGCATATATATATATATATATATATATATATATATATATATATATATATATATATATATATATTTAAAACTACACAGAGTGTAAAGTAAAAAAATGTGAAATTTATTTCTTTACTTAGCCCTATATGTCAGTCATTAACAGGGACGGATAAAAAATGAATATTTGGGGGTACCAATGAAATTTTGATTCCAATAGGCCTATTGGTATTTTTCCCCTCCATTTCAGTAATTATGGCAACTTTTTGAACTTCTAGTAAGGATATGTTTCCCCCCTTAAACCACACCTAGATCTACCCTATCTCATAACAAAATAAAGTTTTTGAATTGTTATAAACAATCTACAGAAAGTGGAGGCATCTGAAAAAGTTACAGAAAGTTGATGGAGTTAGAGATTTAATAATTGTTACTATTTTTTATATCATTAGGCACTTGTGTATTATTCAGAACACACTCAATAAGTGGAGTTAGGTAGGTATCTTCTATCACTATGCGTTCCTTCTCGTAAGAGTATAAATTCTTTTTGTGTCCATTGACGCACCCTTATCCTGGAAAAATGTAATTGCCTCTTTTTCATTTTTTCAAATCCCAAATCTTCATTTCAAAATACGTGTTCAGACTCTATCTTCTATCGCTATGCGTAGCAAACTAAATTGAGTTTCATCTTTTTGGCTATGAAACCGGATTTTCTCATAAAATGCACCTGCATCATAGTTTGTTTCACTAAGGAACCTAACTTCACTTATTGAGTGTGTTCTGAATAATACACAAGTATCTTATTATTGATAATTATTAATAGTAAAGAACAAAAAAAAGATAGGAAAATAATATTTTTGTTGAAATTATGGTAAATGTTTACTTTCGTTCCATGTGCTCTAAAGTGCGTATTACTACATATAGCAAGATTCTGATGATCGCATATTGTTTCTTTGTCATTATTAGAATAGCGCTTTCATTTCCGGTTGACCCTCCTCCTCCATGGGGCAAACTAAGAATGCGTAAAGTGGGCTTGCTTACAGATAACATTACCTATAGAGCAAAGAGTATTAGTGCATGAGCCCCGCAGACAGCAGGGCGATGTCTGTACTCTATATTTATTCTGAATCAGATGGCCAACTACCACCAGCGCCTCTATCCAACACCACTAGTCAAATGACCGGAATGATCGTAGACGAAGGTGCCGTACTAAAGCGACTTTCAAACCTTGATGCCAACAAATCTGCTGGACCAGACAACATCCATCCGAGGTTACTGATAGAAGTTGCAAGCATCATCGCTGCACCCCTTACAAACATCTTCCAGTTTTCGCTTGACTCCGGCACTATTCCATCTGATTGTAAAGAGGCACATGTGGCTCCCATTTTCATGAAAGGGGACAAATCCAGAGCAGAAAATTAGAGACCAATCAGCCTAACGTCTTCCGTTGCCAAGCTTCATGGGATAGTCGTGAATGATGCAATCTACGATCATCTTACAACCCACATAATACTTTCTAATAACCAATATGGATTCCGTTTCAACAAGTCGATGTAAACCAATCTACTTGAAAGTTATAACATCACCAAGCCCCTCGACGCTGGTATACTTGTTGACCTGATTCTCCTTGATCTAGCCAAAGCGTTTGATAGGGTCCCCCACAGAAGGCTCCGCACAAAGCTTCTCTCTGTAGGCCTGAACCAGACGACGGTCAATTGGCTTATGTGTTTTCTCACTAAACGCACACAAAGGGTCAGACTGTTTGGATCAGGTGGTCAGAAGATATACTCCAAACCTTGCGATATCATTAGTGGTGTCCTACAAGGTACAGTCCTTGGCCCAACACTCTTCTTGATTTATATCAATGACTTAGTTACCAGAGTCAGCAACAATATCACACTATTTGCGGATGATTCTAAGCTTTTCGGTTCGGCACATAGTGCAAGCCTCCAAGCCGATCTCGACCATATCAACGAGTGAGCTGAAGAGTGGTTATTGTCAAACAACATCAGCAAATGCTGTATCTTACACTTTGGACCAAAGAGTAAAAACGTAGTGTACTCGGTGTGGGATCTTGACTAGCGAACAAGGATTGATCTTCAAACCCACAATGAAGAAAGGGACTTAGGTGTACTCGTTGATAATCAGCTCAAGTTTCACTCCCACATGAGGAATGTGGTTTCTAAATCTAACAGAGGGCATGGCCTACTCAACAGATCTATTACAAGGACATCCCCCGAAGTATTTCTTAAACTTTATAAGGCCATCATAAGACCCAACCTTTACTTTGGAAACTGCATAGCCGCTCCCCAATATAAAGACAACAAGAGACTTCTTGAGGGTGTGCAGAGGTGTGCCACCAAGGTTATAGATGGGTTGAAAGACCTCCCTACGATGAAACACAAAAAAAAACTCTAACTACCTACTCTGGTGTACTGTCGCAAACGAGGGGACATGGTGCTTACTCAAAATCTCTCCAATGACATATCTAGTCTCTTCAACCTGAATAAATCCTACCAATCCCATACAAGAGGCCATTCTTTTTTAGATTTTTTCCTTTTTTTAGTTTTATCACTCTTATGTTGAATAAATATAGAATACAGACCTCGCCCTGCTGCCCGCGTGGCTCATGGACTAATATGCTTTGCTATATAGGTAATGCTATCTGTAAGCAAGCACTTTTTACGCATTTTTAGTCTTATTGGAGGGGGATTTCAGAAACCAAAAAAACAGAATGCACCTCTCTGATAATGACAAAGAAACAATATGCGATTATCAGAATTTTGCTATATGCATGCACTTGGAACGGAAGTAAACATTTACCGAAATTATATACAAGATGAGACAATATACTCTACAGGCATATTATAATTAATTGCAATATTAATTGGAGACAGATTAATATTGGTGTCACCATATTAGAAATAATTATAATATATAGAGGCACTGGTGGTAGTTGGTCATCTGATTCGGAATAAATATAGAGTACAGACCTCGCTGTGCGGGGCTCATGGACTAATACTCTTCGCTCTACAGGTAATGTTACCTGTAAGCAAGTCCACTTTACATTTTTAGTTTGCTCCATGGAGGGGGGTCAACCAGAAGTGAAAGCGCTATTCTATTAATGACAAAGAAACAATATGCAATCATCAGAATCTTGCTATATGCAGTAATACGCACTTTAGAGCACTTGGAGCGAAAGTAAACATTTATAATAATTTCAACAAAAATATTTTTTTTCCTATCTAATTATCAATAATAAAGTACTTGTATTATTCAGAACACACTCAATAAGTGAAGCAAGGTTCTTTAGTAAAACAAACTACCATGCAGGTACATTTTATGAGAAAATCCGGTTTCATAGCCACAGGGATAAAACTCAATTTAGTTCGCTACGCATAGCGATAGAAGATCGAGTCTGAACATGTATTTTGAAATGAAGATTTTGGATTTGCCAAAAACTGAAAAACAGGCAAATATATTTTTCCAGGATAAGGGGTTGTTGCCCACAACAAAACAGTGCTTCAATGAACCCAACATGACTTTATACTCTTACGAGAAGGAACGCATAGTGATAGAAGATACCAATTCCAGTCATTGAGTGTGTTCTGAATAATACACAAGTGCCTAATAATATAAAAAATAAATAATAATATAAAAATAATAATATAAAAAACTTCTTCAGATGCCCCCACTGTCTCTAGATTGTTTTAGGGGGGCACATACCCTTACTAGAAGTAAAAAATAAGTTGCCATAATTACTGAAATGGAAGGGGGAAATACCAATAGGCCTATTGGAATCCAAGTTTCATTGGTGCCCCCCAAATATTCATTCTTTATCCGCCCCTGTTAATGACTAATGTATAGGGCTGAGTAAACAAATAACTTTCACCACATTTTTTTACTTTAAACTCTGTGTAGTTTTATATATATATATATATATATATATATATATATATATATATATATATATATATATATATATATATATATAATTTCTTATGTATTTCTATGTTTAATCAATTTTCTATATCATCTTTATGCCTCTGATCTTTCTTTAAATCTAACAAAGCTCTCACTCTTTCAATTTAATTAAGGGATCTTTTCTTTTCAAGAAAATAATCAGATACAATCTTCTCTTTTGTTTCTGAATTGACGTCAATGGAAGCGCAAACCTTCTAATTTTCGGCATAGATAGGAAACCAATTTATTCAAGCATAGTGAACGGGCACTATGGGTAGCTTTGTAAGCACCTTAATTACAATCATTAGCAACGCTAAATTTCAAAATTCTTTTCAAAACTTTTTTCCTTTACAACGAAAGCAGAAAATCCTAGCTATGACTCTGAATCAAACAGTTCGTGGTAAAGAACTGTAAAAAGGAGCGACTGTGCTCGATAGTAACCGAAACTATAAAAACAAAATTTTGATAACAATAAATACATCAAAACAATTGTATTTTTATGCTGATCTCAAATATATGTTTCATCAAGTTTAGTATTACCCATCAAAAGTTATGAACCTAAGAAAATTTGCCTTATTTTAGAAAATAGGGGAAAACACCCATTGAATGTCAAAGAATCTTAACAACTATGCTTAACACCCTATTAGATTCAGCGTATCAGAAAACTCTATAGTAGATGTTTCAAGCTCCTATCTACGAAAATGTGGAATTTGTATTTTTTGCTACAAGACAGATCACGGATGCGTGTTTATTTGTTTTCCCAGGGGTAATTGTATCGACCTAGTGGTCCTAGAATTTCGCAAAAGGGCTCATTCTAACAGAAATTAAACATTCTAGTGCCATTTTTAAGTGACCAAAAAATTGGAGGGCACCTAGGCCCCCTCCTACGCTCATTTTTTTACCAAAGTCATCGGATACAAATTCTGAGATAGCCATTTTATTCAGCGTAGTCAAAAAGCCTAGAAATTATGTCTTTGGGGACGATTTATATCCCCCCCCAGTCCCCATGGAAGGGGCTGCAAGTTACAAACTTTGACCAGTGTTTTACACATAGTAATGATTACTGGGAGGTGCACAGACACTTTCAGGGGGATTTTTCTGGTTGAAGGGGAGGGATTATGTGGGGAAGGAGGAACTTTCTATGGAGGAATTTGTCATGAGAGAGGAAAATTTCAATGAAGGGGTGCACAATCTTTTAAAAGATCAATGAAAAAATCAATAGGAAAGTTTCTTCAACTGAAAGTAAGGAGCAGCATTAAAGAGAAGTCCAGACAAATCACTGTTTTAAGCTATGGGGTCACGTAGGAAATAACAACAAATATTGTGGTTCAAAAAAGAGTTATGAAAAAGACTTGCCGATAATTCGTTGATCTGGCGGACTATGTAATAGGATAGAAACTGTAGATGGCGAATCGAGCTACAAAGCAGCTTCTTTTTTGCTGGAATGCATTAATTTTAGGCAGCAGTTAGGCCCATTTGATGAATTTCCTGTGATATTTTGTTGGGGAAAAAAGCAAGTAGTAATAACAACCATTTGTTTCAACAATACTGAGCTCTTATCCTCGTAAGACACAGGTTTTAAGGGTTTTATTATAATTATTTCCTTAGGTGACATATTCATAAATGTCAATTGATCTTGTGCACTCTTGCACCCACCTTAGTATTTCATCCAAATCGTACAAGTTGTGATTTTTTACTGTTTATTTTTCAAGAGTTTATCGATTATTTGAAATATAGCTTTTAGTTTCTTTTATCTGTGAAAAATTATCCCGAATGGGAATTCAAAATATTCGGTATCAAATCGTGTTGCGGTTTTCGTTCTTTTATCAACGGTTACTTACCAGTTTTTTGTTTTTCCATCCAACAGACCGGTTTTTCCATCCAACAGAGATGACTTTAATACGAATTAGAAAATAATAGCACCCTAAATAGCAAAGGGTGTCCTAGTTGAATTGAAATAGTAAAAAAATGTAATAAAAAAAAACGGGGAAAAATCGACAAATAAGAAGCTAAAAACGAATTTGAGGAGAAAAATAAAAATGACTATAAGTAAAAAGCAAGACACAAATATACTACTACTACCGCTACTATTAGGAGACTCTTAACTCACAATCAAAGGAAAAAATGGCACATAATAAATTAAAAATGAATAAAGTTCATAGAGCAGTAGTTACTACGAAGCAAAACCAAGCAACGCTAAATAAGCAAAATAAATGAAGCCTTTAAAAGTAAATAGATGGCACGATCGATTTTTTATCTTGATATCTATTGCTGCTTCTTCTCCTTACTATATTTTTCTATGCTAGTTGGGAGTCGCCTGGAACATTCTTCGAAAGAGTGCACAAGGAGTAAGAGTCACCAGCAACCACATCCAATCGAAATAAAGAGCATGTTCAACAATAAAAAACTTTAAAAACGCCTATAATTATATTTGTATACATTCTGACGAGTTAGACAAAATTTTGTAGGGAAATGGGTTCAGACTCCGAACCAAGAATGTGAAAAAAAAGACAATATCCCTCCAAATGTGTCGGATTGAAAAAAAGAGTCATTAGAATCAGCAAAGACGGTACTTCATTTGCATAGCTGAAACTATGTTAGGGACTTTCGGTATTTCAGGAAGGCTTGAGGAGGGCTTTTTTGCGTTTCTGCTTTCAGATAACTGTCTGAAAATCATAATTAAGCTCAGAATCAGTTTTAGAGATTTTGGGATAGTTACCATAGTATTATTCTGGCTATCATTGCTAGAGATTGGAGATAGAGTACGGTCACGTCATTGGCAGATATAGGGATGAGATTTTCTGAATACCCATTTGCTTGTCCCTGCTTCTTGAATGGGCTAGAAGAGCTAGGTTACATGCAGTTAAGAAAAACATAATTTAGTACGATTCCGACACACAATAAATTTAGCGGAAAAAGCAATAAAATACTTCCAAAATATGAAAATAAAGGATTAATTCCAATGTTTGAGAACGAAAAAGGATCTCAATCATGTAAGATAAGTTTTTACAGATGAAAGCGTTGTCAAATTCTTTGACTTTGCTTTTCTGATTTTTCAAGTGTAAAACTGCCATAAATCCCCATTACTAAATAAATCAAACCCAAAACGAACAGCAATTACAATAGATTGCCTAGTGAAACTCGAAAAGATTCAAAATTAAAAGGAGTAGGGCTGAAAGCCTCCATGTGTTTTCAAAACCAGAATATAATTTGCGCTTTACTAAAAAAAAAAACAAAGAACCGTGTATTGTCATCTAATAGTCATTATCTGATATTTATTCCTTATAGACTTAAGACTTCTTTATTTATTTAAAGGTGAAAACGTTTAAAATGTATCTCGGTTTCAGTAAAGGGCCAATTATGTTCGAGTCTTGAGAACAAATGAGGGGTGTCAGCCCTATTCAAGTTCATTTTTGTTTTAAGTTTTGATGTTATTTTCAGTAAAAAAAAAAAAAAGCTAATTTCTGATCGTTCTTAATCAATACCAAATTGATTTCTTCGTTGCTTTAAAAAGAAACTTGACCTATATATTTGCAAGAGGTAGGAGGTGATATCGTCCCCCCTTATATACAAATTAAATAAAAAAAAACAGGTTTTTTAACTGAAAGTAAGGAGCGATATTAAAACTTAAAACGAACAGAAATTACTTCGTATATGAAAGGGGCTGCTTCCTCACCAACGCCCCGCTCTTTACGCTAAAGTTTGACTCTTTCTCTCAACTCTTCTTTGTCAAACAGTAAAAAACTTTAGCGTAAAGAGCGGGGTGTCAAAGGACTGGTCAAAGTTTGTAACTTGTAGCCCCTCCTACAAGGACTGTGGGGGAGTAGGTCATCCCCAAAGACATAGTTATAAGGTTTTTCGACTACCTTGAATAAAATGGCTATCTCAGAATTTTGATCCGATGGCCTTGGGAAAATAGTTAGCGTGGGAGGGGGCCTAGGTACCCTCCAATTTTTTGGTCAATTAAAAAGGGCACTAGAACTTTTCATTTCCTTTAGAATGAGTCCTCTCGCAACAATCTAGGACAACTGGGTCGATACGATCACCTCTGGACAAAAAAACAAACAAACAAATAAACACGCATCCATGACATGCCTTCTGGAAAAAAACTAAAAATTTCCACATTTTTGTAGATAGGAGCTTGAAATTTCTACAGAAGGGTTCTCTGATACTCTGAATCTGATGGTGTAATTTTCGTTAAGATTCTATGACTTTTATGGGGTGTTCCCCCTATTTTCTAAAATAAGGCAAATTTTCTCAGGCTCGTAACTTTTGATGGGTAAAACTAAACTTGATGAAACTTATTTATTTAAAATCAGCATTAAAATGTAATTCTTTTGATGTAGCGGTTGGTATCAAAATTCCATTTTTTAGAGTTTTGGTTACTATTGAGCCGGGTCGCTCCTTACTACAGTTAGTAACTACGAACTGTTTGATATGAAATTATGTATTCATAATTTTATTATTATATTTAATCAAACAAACTATGTAAAATTATATAAGCTCAATTACATATTTCCCGTGTATTCTCTCACTTGTCTTGATCTAAAATTATGTATTCATAATTTTATTATTATATTTAATCAAGAAAAATTATATAAAACTATAAAACCTCAAGTATATATTTCCCGTTTATTCTGTCACTTGTTTTGATCTTGTCATACGCTAAGCTGAAAGAAACTAACGAAGAAACCGGTTTGTTCTCGAGTTTTAGTTTGCATAAGCTTGAGTTAGTGACGTTTAATACACAATTGCCCAAATCTTTTTCTCCAAAGGAAAACAAAAATTAAACTGAAATAAAATTCTCAAATCTGGAAAATTGTTTTCCGTTGGGGGGAGGGGGGTTGTCTTTTCTGAGGAGAGGTGATATATAACTTGGATATTTTTTTTCGGTGGGGGCATTTCCCAGAGGGGAAGGAGCTCACGGCCACCAGGGAATAGGCAACCCTTGCTCATAAAACCTCATGTTTTCTGTATAATTTGTAAGTTCTTAGAATTCCCCCCTTTTAAATATTTGCCAACTCTTAGACAGAATTCAGCATGTGCACTTCGTCATAGCTATGAAGTTGTTTATGCACATCAAAGTAATTCTAAAGTATGATTAAGACTCACGAGCAAAATTAAATCGGCATAAAAGATGCAGTTGCAAAAATAAATAATTATTATTCTAGCTAAACAAAGAAAAAGGAAATCCAGGATTTTAGCTGTACACGCACATGAACGCTGCTTAAGACCTTGATGAATTTTCCGTTTTCTGTAAAGCTTTTTCATTTTAATTATTTAACACAGTAACATTTATTTAGAAGAAACTAAGGATGGAGGGGCGGGGGGCACAACTTATTTTTTATAATCAAATTTTGTAAGTTCAACGTTTGTATCCTCTAGTATTTTAGAGTAGTATTTCTTGTAAGAGAATGATGGGGAAATCATTAGGTGACTAATCTAGGCTCAATAATTCTCAAATAAACAACAGTGGTGTCAGTATAGCCAATTGTTCTTTAGAAAATGATATTAAAACTTAGTTGGGTGTTAGTATATAAGTACTCCTGTTCAAAATGAACAATTGGAAACACATTTATGATTGTAAAATCATTTGTTAATTCACTCCTTGATGTCCATAAGTTTAAAAATTGAATAGGCTAATATGGTGTCTGAATGTTAGTGTTTTTCTCTGAGTAGACCCAACTTTAAACTAGAAGCAAGAGTAGGAAGCTTACCATTACAATTTTTGTTTTAGCCTATGTCATTCTTTTTAGGTAAAATTCAAGTTTAGCTGCTTTTTGCTATCCTGGAAAGGGGTTAGGTTAGGAAAATGAAAATTTCAGTTATCAGTCCAAGGCCAAGAATTACTCCAGGAAGCTATTTTGATGCTACCATGTTAATCCTCCACTTATTTATAAGTCTTTACAAATTTGCCTACTTGACTGATCTTGAGCAAAATATTTTCAGTCTTTCCTGTTTTTTTTTTTTTTGTTTTTTTTTTTTTTACTGGCTGTTTTTATAAAGGCTCTCTTCTTAACAGAAGTGATTAGTTTCTATTAATTTTCTGATCAGCCAGCATGGTCTCAGGAATTAATTCTGATAAAGCTATGACCACCCACTTTGAAAAAGGAGGTTTTGTAGTTTGTTTGGTAAAATTCTAGTTAATTTACTTCTTGCTATCTTGGAAAGGGTTTAGGTTAGGAAAATGGAACTTTCAGGGATGGGTCTACAGGCTAAAGTGTGTCTCAGGAAGGTATTTTAAAGTACTCAACTCCACTCCTTCTTGCTATAGAGGGCCCTGAAATTTGCCTACATGACAGGTGTGCCTATTGAAAATTGAAATATATAGTGTACCTTTTGAAATTTTGACAAAACAACATTTTACCTTAATTTTCAGTTACTAGTTGCTTTGTCTCTGCTTTTAGTTCTGAAAATACAATTCCTGTTATTTGAGCAGAATTTTGAGCCATATCAATGTTTTTTTTTTTCAAAATTTAGGAAATGTATTTGCATATCTTAAAAACTTTGCAAAAAGGAATTGAGCAAAGTTATGAAGCTGAAAACAATTCTGTTGTACTTCAATTAAGCAGAAGATCTATTTTGCATGATTTCACTTTTATAACACACATATTTTTAAAGTTCAGCGAAGGTCAGGGCCCTCTAGAGGGAGAAGGAGTAGAGGTAGTTACTTCAAAATATCTTCCTGGGACATACTTTAGTCTGTAGATTCATCTCTGAAAGTTTTTATTTTCCTAATTTAAACCCTTTCTTAGATAGGAAGAAGTCAATTAACTAGAATTTTACCATTTATTTTAACAAGGAAGTTCTGGCTTCTAAGATAGTTACATGTACTTGCAGTATTTGGGGAGGGGGAGGGTGCCAAAAGATTTCCTTTCTGGGGGTGGTACAAAAATAAATTAAACAACACATCAAAAATGTATTGATATCAGTGATTCTCAAAGTGGGTACTACTGCCCAGTAGGGGTGCTAGAGGAAATCAGAATTATGGTAATGGACACAGGTGCATTTTGGTTGCAATGATTATCTTTAGAAGGTTGTGAAGATTTAAAAGAAAATATGCCCAATTAGGAAAATGGTAACACTTATAACATGTTTACAGATAAAATTAAAAATTTAACTTAAGATTTTTAAATTTTGATCATTTGTTAACAGGGTTTTGGTGTTATTTTTTCTTCACTTAATTTATTTTAACTTATTCTAACTTAACAAATTTACAAATTGGCTTATATTTGATAGGAATATTTTTTCCAAAAACATTTGGTGATTTATATTTTAAAATTATAGTAATTGTAAAAATTAGTCTTTTACTTGTTAATTCCTCTTCTCACAGATACAATTATATTTGTATCCTTTATTAATTGCTATTAAAGTAAATATAAAATCCAGGTGGCACCAAGTAATATTTTTTCTGGAAAGGACACATTTGGTCAAATAAGTTTGGGAATCACTGATCTAGACTTAAGTAAATAGCAACAAAGACCTCACTATCTTTCCATTACTAACATCTAAAACAAGAAGAACAATAGGGAATTTCTCAAGACAGATGGAAACAAATTAGAATGAATGTTTCAGCCCTATGTTCTAGGGCTGTCCTCAGGAATACCAAAATATATAAGTAGAAAAAACTTACAGTAGGATAATGTTTTTGTCTAAACCAATAAAGTAAAATATATCATTGGTCAACTGCTCCCCATAAGCAAGATGTAAATAGCAACAAAGACCACACTGCCTTTCCACCACAAACATTTAAAACAAGAAGAACAATAGCAAATTTCTCAAGACAATGGGAAACAATTAGAATGAATATTTCAGCCCTATGTCCTAGGGCTGTCCTCAGGAATATCAAAATATATAAGGAGAAAAAACTTACAGTAGGATAATGTTTTTGTCTAAACTAATAAAGTAAAATATATCATTGGTCAACTGCTCCCCATAAGCAAGATGTAAATAGCAACAAAGACCACAATGCCTTTCCATCACAAACATTTAAAAGAAGAAGAACAATAGTGAATTTCTCGAGACAATGGGAAACAAATTAGAATGAATATTTCTAGCACCCTGAATTTGCAAAACCTCCAAAAGTTCATTCATTAAGGACAGCCAAGGGCATTTGTTGAACCTTTCAGGACATTTTCAGGGGAATATTGGAAAGAGGTTGGAGGACACCAGCTCCCTTATATGCCTTTTTAGTTGCCCTGTCTGCAAGAATTTTGATTCAGAAATATTTTTCAAAATAGTCAAAAGCTCAAATGCTTATGCCAATGTCAAAATTCCCCAAAACTTTGGAGAGGGATACCAAACGCAATAAAACATGCAGCATCTATACTGATTGTCAGAAGGATGTGTCATCAATATCTAAGGAACAGCTGAGGATATTAAGTTGGAAATTTCTGGGGATGATGAACAGCTGTTGGAGGGTAACCAGCACCTCCTGCCCTTTTTAGATGCTCCCTCCCATCCTTACTAATCAAAATTTTAAAAAAGCAATTTTATTCAAAACAGTCAAAAGATCTAGTAACTATGCCTCTAGGGTAAGGATCATAAATTATGTAATTTTTCCTTTTTTATATGCAGGATTTATCATTAGGAAAAAGAAGACATTTTTATTCTAGCTGTGCTTGCAAAGGCTAAAAGTATTAAGAGTAAACTTTCAGGAATGTTGAAGGGTATGTTAAACTAAATCTACACAATAATTAACACAATATGCATCCTATTTATCAAAAAGGTGTAGGTGCAAACTACAAAGTCACAAGAAAAGCTGGGGATGTTGAGTCTAGCCTCTCAAGGCATGTTTAGTGAGATGTGAAAAATAAACGGAGGGCAACCTGTCTCCCTCCCATTTTCTTTTAGTTGCTCTTCTTCCAAAGATATCTTTTAAAAATTTGGAATAGTCCTCTTGTTCAAGATAGTTGAAAAGTGTAACAACTATACCTTCAGGGATGATTTAAGCCCACAACCCCTGGGACAAAGTGTTGTAAGTCATACAAGTTGCCCATTGTTATTATCCAATGCTGGTTATTGGGTTAAGGGGGTATGTTTCAACCTTAGTCTTCAAAAATACTAAGAATACTAAGGTAAAACTTTTAGAGAGATGTAAAGCAAAATCAAAGCACACTATATACTGAAGGGTTTTCAAAATGACATCAGCAATATCTAAGGAATGATTAAGGGTGTGAAAATAGCACAATGTATTATTTTTTTCAGACCAGGGTGCTTTGTATAGGAAGATGATAGAAAGCTTTTCCTAAAACTTTAAAAAGCATTGCAAATCCCGTTTTTTCATCTAGGCTTTACGACCTTGGACATGCAGTTGTTGGTATCGAGGGAGTGGAACTGGCCATATTAGATTTCTTTGAAGAACAGTCATTAGAATATGTGAGGACCGAAGGTGATGGCTATTCTTTGTTTAAGGTGAGCTTTGTTTTCTGTTTTTCGAGTTTATCGTTTTAACAATGATGAAAAAGCTATTTTCGAAACAAAAAGAAAAAGGAAGACTATATTGCAAAATTTGTATTGCGAGTCTTGACATAGCTGATGAGTATTGTTGATGTTTTTTATTGAGTTCAAGAGAAGTGGTCTAGGAAAAGAAGGTCATACTCCAGATTATAATTAGGAGGGCCTGGAGTCTTTTGTTGGGATGCTCGACTCTTTTGAACAATAGCTCTTAAAATTTTGATCAGATATTTGGAGGGGGTGTGAGGGGGCCAGGGCGAATGTGTCATTGTATTATCTTCAGATGGGTCTCATTTGATTGAAAATTGGAAGTTAAGAGTGTGCTTTTTAAGAGTCAAAAGTGATTTGAGGGCAAACACCCCACCCACCCCCATCCAATCAAATTTGTGAGACATCTATTTTCTTCAGAATTGTTGAAAGGTCCAGTAATTGTGCCTTCGCTAACCTCCCCCCCCCCAGCCCTCGGGGCAAGGGATGTAAGTTAGGCAATTTGTTCATGGTTTATATATAGTATATGTTTTTAAGAAAGGTGTGCATGTTTTTCCTTTGCTTTCCCAAAATACAAAGGGCATTCAGGCAAATCTTCTAGGGAATGTTGAGGGGACTATTGCTATAAATATCACTTCTTTCACTGCTACTACAACTATTACTGCTACTGCTACCACCATTATCAGTAAAACTACTGCTTCAGTAGTGAGTAATGCAAAGGCTTAGTATATTGAAATAACCATCCAAGAAAATATTGAGTGGAAAGTTGAATTAAATCAAAATACACTATGTGCACAGATTACTAATACTGGCATATGTTCAATATGTTTTGAACATCTTACCTTATCAAGAGGAAACTTCTGAGGCATCACGAGTGAAATGTTGAACTTACCAAAAGCCAACATGCAGGCCTACCTGCTACTACCGCTGTTAATACTGCTGCTACTTACAAACAGCAAAACATCTGTTTTGCTTGTTCCTGTTCAAATTAAATAGCAGGTAGGCCTAGTTGCCCTCCAATTTTTTGGCTACTTAAAAAGGCAACTAGAACTTTTAATTTTTAACGAACGTTTATATTAGTAAAAAATATACGTAACTAAAGAATTAACGTACGTAACAAACTTTTATACTCTTATATTTTTTATTATGTATATGAGGAGGTTTGTCCACTCGTTAATACCTTGCCTTTTACACTAAATCTTAAGTTTTGTCCCAATTCTTTAAGAATGACCCCTGAATCAGAAAGGCCGTGGAATAAATAGTTGAAATTACTAAAATTACTTTAAGCATAAAGAGCGAGGTATTTATCTCCTACTAAATACCTCGCTCTTTATGCTAAAGTATTTTTAGAACCCGTCATATGCGTAATAATCTCTGTTCGTTTTAAGTTTTAATGCCACTCCTTACTTTCAATTGAAAAAACTTTTTCATGTTTATTTTTTCATTGTTTTTTTTTATAGTAATGCTAGAAAATCCTGTGCCCTTTTCATTGAATTTCTCTTCCCCTATGACATATTCCTCTAAGGAAAGATCCTCCCACATAGCCCCCTCCCCTCAACCCCACCCCCAAACCAAAAAAAAACCCGAAAACGTCTGTATACTTCCCAATAACCATACTGTATGTAAACACTGGACAAATTTTGTAACTTGCAGCCCCTCCCCCAGGGACTGTGGGGGAGTAAGTCATCCCCAAAGACATAGTTATTATGGTTTTTGACTATGCAGAACAAAATGGCTATCTCAAAATTTTGATTTGTTGACTTTTGGAAAAAATGAGCTTGGGAGGGGGCCTAAGCGCCCTTCAATTTTTTTGGTCACTTAAAAAGGGCAGTAGAACTTTACATTTTCGTTAGAATAAGCCCTCTTGCGACATTTTAGGACCACTTGGTCGATACGATGACCCCTGGGAAAAAAAAAGAAAAAAAACAAACACGCACCCGGGATCTGTCTTCTGGCAAAAAATACGAAATTCCACATTTTTGTAGGTAGGAGCTTGAAATTTTCGCTACAGGATTCTCTGGTGCGCTAAATGCAATGGTGTAATTTTCGTTAAGATTCTATGACTTTTAGAGGGTGTTTCCCCCTATTTTCCACAATAAAACAAATTTTCTCAGGCTCGTAACTTTTGATGACAAAGACTAAATTTGGTGAAACTTATATATTTAAAATCAGCATAAAACTCCAATTCTTTTGATGTATCTTTTAGCATCAAAATTCCGTTTGTTAGAGTTTCGTTTACTATTGAGCCGGGTCGCTCCTTACGTTACCTTGAACTTTTGTAAGTAGAAGGTACACAAGGTTCTCAGAAATATTGAATTTGGTTCTGTAATTTCCCTCAGGACTAGGGTCCTTTTGAAGTTGCTTTCTTAAAATAATGTTAATTTTCTTATGCATTGTCTTTTGAAGGCAAAAATTAAAACTGACAAAGTGCATACATTTAACTTTGAAAATACTTTTAACGTACAAGTTTTTAGTATTTTTATTCTGATATTCAGGTGTGATTGACATAATCCGTTTTTAGTTAGGCAACAATTTATAATTAAAATATATTGATACAGTGAATCAAGCAGACGACTGCAAAATTGAATATGAAGAAAGAAAACATGTGGGAGACATTGTTCTGAAGCCGGTAATTTTACGACGAAATGGTTTTATACTGTAATACCTAACTTCTTTCACCAACCCCTCTCCCTATTAATTTGAAAACACATATCTGAAAGAGAGATACCCATTCATATACCATACTGTAGAAGGAATTAAAGTTTTCTTCGGCAATGGCGTAAAAAAGGGGAAATCCATATGTTGACTGCTTGATGACTTCTCTGTCATAGAAAGGGATTTGTGATCGTCCAGAAATTTCAAGCTTTGTGACCAAAACTTTTCTATTTAAGCCATAGCCTGCAGCCATCAAGCGAATTGTTATTTTTGAGCCATTGATTGTTTGATTAATACTTACATTTGTTTGTATTGATATTTTTGTTAATTTTCTCATACTGCCCTCCACCATGATTTTTCAACTTTTATCTCTACGATACTTTTAGAATTAGACGCTAAACACTTTTATTCATTAGAAGACATTGTTTGAAAATCATTATTTTCTTGAAAATGTAAAATTAAAGCGTCTGCAGCAACAGTTTTCGGTACTTATTTGTTATAGCACCTATGTATATAGAAGTTAAGTAGAGCTTTCTCTGACACAAAATGAAACGTTACATAATATGATGAAAATATAATACTTTATTAACAAAATAATAGAAACTACAGAAAACTTGTAGAGTGCAGTTTTAATGTTGCTCCTTACGTTCAGTTAAAAAAACTAGTTTTTTTATTTCATTTCTGAACATTTTTGAATTAAAGAACGTTTAATCAAAGAAGATGCTTGTATCAGGTGCTTCATTTTTAATTCGAATTGGATCCCGGGATATAGGGGGGGGGGGAGGAAATAGAAATATTGGAAAACGCTTAGAGTGGAGAGATAAAATTGACGGGAAGAATAAGCTTAAGTTATAGATACGTGATTGACGAAATTGGAACGGATTCGTTCTCTTTGGAGGAGCTGGGGGTCGTTAATTTCGAAAAATTAGAAAAATTGAGATATTTTTAACTTAAAAACAGGTGACCGGATCTTAATGAAATTTGATATTTAGAAGGAACTCATGTCTCAGAGCGCTTATGTCAAATGCTGACCAGATCTGTTGACATTGTGGGAGTTGGAGGGGGAAACCAGAAATCTCGGAAAACGCTTAAGAGTGGAGAGATTTGATGAAAGTTGGTGGTAGAATAAGCAAATATCATAGATACGTGATTGACTTAACCGGACTGGATACGCTCTCTTTGGGGGAGTTGGGAGGAGGGGTTCAGTGCTTTTCACAACGCTATCATCACCTCGGGGCCTTATAATTTTAAACAATTTTGTGACTTTCATTAATTCTTCCTTCACAACCAAAGTGTGTTTTACAAGCTTTTTTATTTCCTGTAACTCTATCCTGGTTTAGCATATTCTTATATCTTGGGCCAGTTTTAAGTTTTAGAGCTGTTCTTTGTTTTTCTTTTCTTTCGTTGTAGTTTTTCGTCATTTCTTTACAGGTCTTTTATCTTCCATTAATTAACGTCCTCTTTCTTTTCTAGGTCTTTTGAAGTTTGAAGGTTTTGAAAGTAAGGATCTGGGCAGTAAATTTGACTAATTAATAGTAAAATAGAAGTCTGTATACTGTTGCCGTCTTTTTGTGTGATAGCTTCAATTCTTCACAGAAAAAGACGTTGCAACAGACATGGTTTCTTTGATTCTAAAGTTTAAATAAAAGTCAAGGGTTCTCAACTTTAAGTTCATTTAATTATCTGTAAAATTTTTGTTTGTGCTTTTTTTTATCTCTCCTTTCAATTTTATAAAAGAAATAGAGCCCTTAATAATTTTCATTTTTATTTTCTGTTTTGCTCAACCTTCGCTAAACAAATTTACTGCTCATCCAAGCTCCTTGTACCGCCTCTGCTCCTAAGCCAAGGAACCGCTTCCTGAGTCAAGAAACAAAAAAAAGAAGAAAGGACACAATATTTTTTTCATAATTTAAAAAAAAAAAATTGAAAGCTGGTTTAAGTAAAACTTCATTATTTCGTATTCTTAGAGCTTATCGTGTAGTTACTACTTGCTTTTCCTAGAGTCTGGAAATTTTTAAGCCACCCCCGTTAAAAAGTTTTTAGTCAGTTTAACTGCCAAATTAATTGAACAATAATTGTAAAATAAATAGGATTGATCAATACCTCCAATGTAACTATAAAACAATCAAGTTGTCTGATGTGTATGTTTATTGATTTCTATAATTTGTTGCTGAAAACTTTTCATATTTTGTTGTAAAAAACGATTTAGATAGGTCAAGTCATTAAACCCTGGAAACATAGTCATTGTCTTATATCGCCAACTTACTTGAGTAAGAAATTTCCCAAATTTCAAATCTATCTGATAGCTTTAGCTTTGAAAGAAAAATCTAATGTACTATACAGTACATTGGAAAATTTTGCTTAAGATTGGTCTTTTAGCGCCATCTATAAAAAATTCGAAATAGCTGACAGATGCCAACCCTCATTACTAAAGAGACGTGTTGCATTTCAAGGTTTATTTTTTTTTAAATGGGAATTCTAAAACAAAAATGTATTAGTTGGGCTAAAAGTGTGCTATTTCTGTTTCACGCATATATTTTTCGAATCTTGAACCGAGTTTATGCCCTTTTGACAACACGGTTGCAAAGATTAACTTTTGAATTACTTAAACAATCCCCTTTAACTTTCCCTAAAAGTTTAAAATTTTAAAAGATTCAGAGTTTTCCTTGAAACTTTGAAACTAAAGGTTTCAAGGTTTGGTTTTATGTCCTAATCTCTTCCTGAGTTATGGCAGTTTGTTTATTTAATTTGTGAAAATTTTTGAATTAATTAATGTTTTGATTTTAGCTCTCCGCACGTAAATAATTAAAAAGAAATTTGCATTTTTTTTTTATTTATTTATTGTTGTTTTTTTGTTAAATAGTTTTCTCGTAGTTTTGATTGGACGATTTTGAGAAAAAAGGAGTGGGGGAGGTTTAGTTACCCTCTAATCTTTTAGTTTCTTAAAAAGGCAGCTATATTTACGATCGTTTTTATTAGTAAAACTATTCGTAACTTACGTAACAAACTTCTAAATTCGAATGTTTTCATTACGTATATGAGGGGGTTCGCCATCTCGTCAATAACTCGCTCTCTACACTAAAGCTTAAATGTTTTCCCAATTCCTTAAGAATGACCCCTGAATCACAAAGGCCGTAGAACAAATCGTTGAAATTAATAAAATTACTTTAGCGTAAAGAGCGAGGTATTAGGAGGAGGTGAACCCATCATATGCGTAATAATTTCTGTTTATTTTAAGTTTTAATGCTGCTCCTTAGTTTCAGTTGAAGAAATCTTGCCCCTCCTTCAGAGAAAGTTTCCTCTCTCATGACAAATTCCTCCATGGAAAGTTCCCCCCTCCCCACGTAAAACCTCCCCTTCAACCAAAAAAATCCCCCTGAAAGTGTCTGCACTTCCCAATAATCATTACTATGTGTAAAGACTGGTCAAAGTTTGTAACTTGCAGCCCCTTCCATGGGGACTGGGGGGAGTAAGTCGTCCCCAAAGACATAGTTTTTAGGTTTTTTGACTATGCTGAATAAAATGGCTATATCAGAATTTTCATCCGATGACTTTGGAAAAAATGAGTGCAGGAGGAGGCCTAGGTTCCCTCCAATTTTTTGGTCACTTCAAAAGGGCATTAGAAATTTTAATTTTCGTTAGAATGAGACCTTTCGCGACATTCTAGGGCCACTGGGTCGATACGATTACTCTTGGGAAAACAAACAAAGACGCATTTGTGATCTGCCTTGTGGCAAAAATACAAAATTCCACATTTTTGTAGATAGGAGCTTTAAACTTCTACTGTAGGGTTTTCTGATAGGCTGAATCTAACAGTGTGATTTTTGTTAAGATTCTATAGCATCTAAGGGGTTTTTCCCCCTATTTTCTAAAATAAGGCAAATTTTCTCAAGCTCGTAACTTTGGATGGATAAGACTAAACTCGGTGCCGAAAATTCAAAGGTTTGCGCTTCCATTGACGTCAATTCAGAAACGAAAGAGAAGATTATATCTGATTATCAAGGAGGCACACTCGTGCCTCTATAAAGAGGCGACACACGACAATGTTAAGCGATCTTCGGTTCCAGTGGTCGCAGACGGATGGGGAGGGATGCATTTCGTAGCCCGAGCTCCAACTAAGAAACCTGCAAAATTTCATCCCCCTCCAACTTTTTCTTCATGGGGAAAATCTGGCCGAAAGTTTCGACCTGTCAACCCAAGCCCCCCTTTAACGTTGTCCGATCGGGCTGAAATTCACAAGTTAAGGTCCCCTAGGGCCCAGGAGCTTATCCGCGAAATTTCAGCTTGATCCGATAACTCCTTCCCTGTTTTCCAGAAACCACGCATAGCCACTTAAAATTCATTTACTTTCTTTTTCGCCACGCCTACAGGTCACATCCGACATCGGATCTGGGTGTACGAAGACTCATTCGATGCGGAATTCTCCGAGTAAGTGCCCATGAAAGTTTCGTAGGAAAATCTTAACCCCCCGAAAGTTTCGACCCTCCAACCCCCCACCCCTTTTAACGTTGTCCGATCGGGCTGAAATTCACAAGTTAAGGTCCCCTACGACCCAGGAGCTTATCCGCGAAATTTCAGCTTGATCCGATAACTCCTGTTTTCCAGAAACCACTCATTAGCTATTTAAATTAACGGATTTCTCTCCATAAGAGCCCATGTTAATTTGAAATTTTTAAAAGCTATTGAGAAGTTATATTAACACACATGCAAGTTATTAGCTCAGTTGGTAGAGCGTGAGACTTTTAATCCTCTGGTCAAGGGTTCAAGTCCCTTACGGGCGATTTTTTTTCACAACATCAAAAAAATTTTGATAACACCTGGACAGCTTATCATTTGAGAGATAACAGAATATTAGCTTCTTATGAGCAAAAGAAACATTTCGGTCATTCTATCTATTTTTTTTTCTATTTTATACAATGATTTAAAAGCGGGGGTGGGTTCCTCTCCTAATTCCTGTACGAGGAGTACAGGAACTATTAAATTACATCCACCATGGATTGTAGAAAAACGTACAGAATTAATATGAAAAAAAATTAAACCTGTACAAAAGAGTCTTTAAAAGCGGGGGGTTTGCCTCTCCTAATAGTCTTCTTATAGTCCTAATAGTCTAATAGTCCCATGTTAATTTTTGAAATTCTTAAAAGTTACGAATATCAACATTCAAGTACATCAAAATAATCAGCTCGGCACGGCGAGAATGACTGCAAGCATCATAAAAATCCAGCTCCATTCCAGAAAAATTTTTGATAACACCTGGACAGCTTATCATTTGAGAGATAACAGAATATTAGCTTCTTATGAGCAAAAGAAACATTTCGGTCATTCTATCTATTTTTTTTCTATTTTATACAATGATTTAAAAGCGGGGGGGGGGGGGCGGCAGCCACCCAAGTTCCTCTCCTAATTCCTGTACGAGGAGTACAGGAATTATTAAATTACATCCACCATGGATTGTAGAAAAACGTACAGAAATAATATGAAAAAAACTTCGTTTTCTTAAAGAGTTAAAGAGGCTGCGTCCCAAAGTCGAACCTTAAAACGTACAGGAATTAGAAGAGGCAGTTGGGGGGCTGCCGCCCCCCAAACCCCCAGCTTTTAAAGACTCTTTTGTACAGGTTTTTTGTTTTTTTGCTAACCCCCAGCTCTTGGCTTCGGAAAGGCCCTCTTTTAATTAACAAAAAATTGAAATGAATGAATAATGGAATAACTTCGAAAAATGTTAAACACAAGAGGACAGGAGAACCATTGCGCCGAAACTAGTAATTAGTAACAATGAAGTCCCCCCCCAAAAAAAAAACCTGTACAAAAGAGTCTTTAAAAGCTGGGGGTTTGGGGGGCGGCAGCCCCCCAACTGCCTCTTCTAATTCCTGTACGTTTTAAGGTTCGACTTTGGGACGCAGCCTCTTTAACTCTTTAAGAAAACGAAGTTTTTTTCATATTATTTTCTTAAGAAGAAAAGATCCCTTGATTAAATTGAAAGAGGGAGAGTTTTGTTAGATTTAAAGAAAGACCAGGGGTATAAAGATGATATAGAAAATTGATTAAACATTGAAATAGAGAAATAAATAAAAAATTATAAATATATATATATATATATATATATATATATATATATATATATATATATATATATATAAAACTACAAAGAGTGTAAAGTAAAAAAATGTGAAATTTACTTCTTTACTTAGTCCTATATGTCAGTCATTAACAGGGACGGATAAAGAATGAATATTTGGGGGGCACCAATGAAACTTTGATCCAATAGGCCTATTGGTATTTTGCCCCTCCATTTCAGTAATAATGGTAACTTTTTGAACTTCTAGTAAGGGTATGTGCCCCCCCTAAAACCACCCCTAGATCTACCCTATCTCATAATAAAATAAAGTTTTTGAATTGTTATAAACAATCTACAGAAAGTGGAGGCATCTGAAAAATCTACAGAAAGCTGATGGAGTTAGAGATTTAATAAGTGTTACTATTTTTTATATTATTAGGCACTTGTGTATTATTCAGAACACACTCAATAAGTGGAGTTAGGTAGGTATCTTCTATCGCTATGCGTTCCTTCTCGTAATGTTCCTTCTCGTAAGAGTATAAAGTCATTTTGTGTCAATTGACGCACCCTTATCCTGGAAAAATATACTTGCCTCTTTTTCATTTTTTTAAAATCCCAAATCTTCATTTCGAAATACGCGTTCAGACTCTATCTTCTATCACTATGCGTAGCAAACTAAATTGAGTTTTATCTTCGTGGCCATGAAACCGGATTTTCTCATAAAATGTACCTGCATCATAGTTTGTTTCACTAAGGAACCTAACTTCACTTATTGAGTGTGTTCTGAATAATACACAAGTACCTTATTATTGATAATTATTGATAGTAAAGAACAAAAAAAAGATAGGAAAATAAAATTTTTGTTGAAATTATGGTAAATGTTTACTTTCGTTCCATGTGCTCCAAAGTGCGTATTGCTACATATAGCAACATTCTAATGATCGCATATTGTTTCTTTGTCATTATTAGAACAGCGCTTTCATTTCTGGTTGACCCTCCTCCTCCATGTGGAAAACTAAGAATGCGTAAAGTGGGCTTGCTTACAGGTAACATTACCTATAGAGCGAAGAGTATTAGTCCATGAGCCCCGCAGACAGCGGGTTGGTGTCTGTACTCAATATTTATTCTGAATCAGATGGCCAACTACCACCAGCGCCTCTATCCAACACCACTAGTCAAATGATCGTAGACGAAGGTGCCGTACTAAAGCGACTTTCAAACCTTGATGCCAACAAATCTGCTGGACCAGACAACATCCATCCGAGGTTACTGATAGAAGTTGCAAGCATCATCGCTGCACCCCTTACAAACATCTTCCAGTTTTCGCTCGACTCCGGCACTATTCCATCTGATTGGAAAGAGGCACATGTGGCTCCCATTTTCAAGAAAGGGGACAAATCCAGAGCAGAAAATTAGAAACCAATCAGCCTAACGTCCGCTGTTGCCAAGCTTTTTGGGATAGTCGTGAATGATGCAATCTACAACCATCTTACCACATAATACTTTCTAATAACCAATATGGATTCTGTTGCAACAAGTCGATGGAAACCAATCTACTTGAAAGTTATAACATCACCAAGCCCCTCGACGCTGGTATACTTGTTGACCTGATTCTCCTTGATCTAGCCAAAGCGTTTGATAGGGTCCCCCGCAGAAGGCTCCGCACAAAGCTTCTCTCTGTAGGCCTGAACCAGACGACGGTCAATTGGCTTTTGTGTTTTCTCACTAAACGCACCCAAAGGGTCAGACTGTTTGGATCAGATGGTCAGAAGATATACTCCAAACCTTTGGATATCATTAGTGGTGTCCTACAAGGTACAGTCCTTGGCCCAACCCTCTTCTTGATTTATATCAATGACTTAGTTACCAGAGTCAGCAACAATATCACACTATTTGCCGATGATTCTAAGCTTTTTGGTTCGGCACATAGCGCAAGCCTCCAAGCCGATCTCGACCATATCAACGAGTGGGCTGAAGAGTGGTTATTGTCATTCAACATCAGCAAATGCTGTGTCTTACACTTTGGACCAAAGAGTAAAAACGTAGTGTACTCAATGTGGGATCTTGACAAGCGAACAAGGATTGATCTTCAAATCCACAATTAAGAAAGAGACTTATGTGTACTCGTTGATAATCAGCTCAAGTTTCACTCCCACATGAGGAATGTGGTTTCTAAATCTAATACAGGACTTGGCCTACTCAACAGATCTATTACGAGGACATCCCCCGAAGTATTTCTTAACCTTTATATGGCCATCATAAGACCGAACCTTGACTTTGGAAACTGCATAGCTGCTCCCCAATATAAAGACAACACGGGACTTCTTGAGGGCGTGCAGGGGCGTGCCACCAAGGTTATAGATGGGCTGGAAGACCTCCCTACGATGAAAGACACAGAAAAAAACTCTAACTACCTACTCTGGTGTACTGCCGCAAACGAGGGGACATGGTGCTTACTCAAAATCTCTCCAATGACATATCTAGTCGCCTCAACCTGAATAAATCCTACCAATCCCATACAAGAGGCCATTTTTTTTTAGAGTTTTTTCCTTTTTTTAGTTTTATCACTCTTTGTTGAAAAAATATAGAATACAGACCTCGCCCTGCTGCCCGCGTGGCTCATGGACTAATATGCTTTGCTATATAGGTAATGTTATCTGTAAGCAAGCCCACTTTACGCATTTTTAGTCTTATTGGAGGGGGATTTCAGAAGCCTAAAAAAAGAATGCACTTCTCTGATAATGATAAAGAAACAATATGCGATCATCAGAATTTTTTCTATATGCAGTAATATGCACTTGGAACGAAAGTAAACATTTACCGAAATTATATACAAGATGACAATATACTCTACAGGCATATTATAATTAATTACAATATTAATTGGAGACAGATTAATATTGGTGTCACCATATTAGAAATAATTATAATAAAAACCATAAAACCTGTGTCTTGCGAGAATAAGAATTCAGTCTTGTTCAAGCACCTGGTTATTGTTACTACCTGCTTTTTTCCCTAACAAAATCTCATAGGAAGGACGTTAAATGGGCCTAACTGCTGTCCAAAATTAATGCATTCCAGCAAAAAAGAAGCTGATTTTGAGCTCAATTCGCCATCTGTAGTTTGTATCCTGTTGCATAGTCTGCGAGATCACCGAATTTACGGCACGTATTTTTCATAACTCTTTTTTAAACACGATATTTGTTGCTATTTCCTACGTGAACCATAACTTAAAACAGTGTTTTGCCTAAACTTAGACAACTAAACAGTATAGATCTTTGGCCGGGTCCAAAAATAAAATGCATTTTGCAGTATCAGAACCATTTCCGTATTTGGAAGAATCCTCTAAATCCTTTCCCCTAAATCTTTGTCTATGAACATTTAAGCCTATACTTTCTTCTGTGTACAATTGCATCTACAAAAATCTAAAGTAGATGGAATTAACAAGATTCTTCTAAAAGGGGGGGGGGTCAAATCCTTCAAACCGAATTCTCGTTCTCATTTTTTCCCATGATTTCCTAGGGTATTTTGGATTAATATTCAACCCCCTTCCCGTCATATCCCCTATCTACGGATAGAATCATCTTGTACCAAGACTTAAAAATAATAAAACAAAAAATTTCGATGTTTTGTTTTGACTCTAAAAGCAAGGCAGTCCAGGTATAACCGGGAAGCCTAAGATTAATATACAACTTGCTAGTATCATTATTTTAGACTTCATTATGCCATCTTAGAAGGATTTGTCTTTAAGGGATGCTTCAAACAGAAAAAACCACAGCTAAAAAAAAAAATTCTTACTTTTTAGGTTGTCAAAGTGCCAAATTCCCAAGATTTTTTTCCAGTGCCTTCCACACATTTTGATCTCAGTAAAAAATGTATGTAAATAAAATTGAATTGTCGAAAATCTTGCCTTATGAACCTAGCTTTTTATTTTTTAGGTTGGAAAGTGACTAAAGCTTTATACAAGCTAATTGCATAATGTTTGAATTGTCTAATATCGATCTCTGTCAAATATTTTTATTACTGAATCAAAACATTCAGAGTAAAAATTAACGTTTTGAGGTTTCAGGCATAGCCCCTACCCCCATCTACACGAGGACCCACCGGTAACATTTGTCCCTTCCCATCTGAGAAATTTCCTGATGGCAATCATGATGTTCCCACCCCTTTGTACCTTTCCACTAATTGTGTCAGTAAACATATGAATGTGAATTTTTATGCTACAAAGATTTAATAACATAAAAGGGGTTTTTCACCCACAGAACCAATATTGAAGCTTAGTCAAAATGAAGAGACATAGATGATTAATTTCTAACTTCCATAAAATAAATACATCATATAATATGAATTAAGTAAATTCAAGAAGGATAACAAGCACAGGGAGTCGACTTGAAAAAGCGTAACAGCGTTTCACGTTGAGTAAATAGGATAGACCTCTTGTACTGGTCCGCAATGTAAACTTGTTTCAAATTGGTGGGTTGGTTACAACTGACTATTCACACACAGTTTTACATGCTACACCTAGCATTGGAAAAACACTTTTTTGGGAGAATATTTTCGCTGAAAATGCCTTTTGTGTTTCCATGGAAAAAACGATCAGTTTAGCCCCCCCGGATATTGAAAAATACGTTAACCCTCTTCTTCTGACTTTTGAGAATTGACTCCACTGGTAATAATGCTACAAATTTTAAAGGAGTGGAGCTTCCATTTAAGCTATATATATATATATATATATATATATATATATATATATATATATATATATATATATATATATATATAACTTCCATTTTATGGAAGTTACCCTAAAGTGGATGATCATCAATAAGCCAAAAGAATTATTTTATACAGATCTTAATAGGTTATAATAAGTTTACCTCTCACTCAGACTAACTGTCTTAGCTTGATCATCGTATTTTAATTGATCTAAAATTAAAAATCACATTCACTACGCCAATCTCTTTATTTTTTAAATAAGCTCACGAATACAAGTTAAAAAGCTGCTCAGAATATGCAACTTAAAATTGAAAATAATCAAATAAAACGTACCCTGACAGGAGCACAACAACACAAAAGGGGCGTTGTAGAACACAATCATCATCATTTATAATTGATTATTTATTTGTTTCCCAAGATTCCAGACAGTAGAAAATATTTGTCCGAGTAGTCCATAAATGCAGAAAGGACCAAATATTAACCTCTTATTATAAGCAAGGGGATAAATTTAAATGTATGGGTTACTTCGGGATGAAGATTATAACGAACAATTAATTGTGATTAAAGATAATTGGCATCTGGAATGCACCCATAATATAAATTGCCCTTCAATTTCTTGTTTTAACGTTATATACGCGAAGGATACAACGAATCAAGGACGTTATCGTAATCATTTATATACAATGGTGTGTTCAAGGCTTTAAAGCATGGTCTTGATTGACATAATTCACCCTATCTGCAACATTCTTTTTTTAGGTGGATCATTTTTGAACAGCCGGCTATGACTGGACAGCCTTCTAAAATTTCAAAGCTATGATTGGCTGTCCGATTTAATCCTGCTGCTAACAGGGTGAATGATGTCAATCAAGAAAAGGCTTATGTATAAATAAATGCAAGGTCTCATTAGAAGTGATGCATGGAAGAAAAAGAAAAAAATAACCTACAATTGAACTACTCATTTGTCAAATCAAATTACTATAAAATTATAAAATATATGAAGCCACATTGGCCTACCACGATAAAGCGAAAGAAGACAATCTCAAAAAACAACTGGTTTATAACCAGTATTCTATTTCTGTTATTATTCTTCATGGAGTAGCTATTGCATATATTACTTAGATCTTATTTCTTTAATCTTTTTAGATATCTTCCATAATGTTGCCATTGTTGAGGTTTTTTCTGCATCACCGTTGAGGAATGCTTGTTATATACAGACATGTTCGCTTGATTGTACTTTTTTCTCCTCTTGCTGGCCATAAACCCAGTGTTTTCAAGATTGTATTCGTTAATTTTTTGTAGCACAAACAAGGCCATATCCACGGACGGGGAGGGATTAGGAAGTTTGACCCACTCCCCCCAAAAACATGACAAAAGTGCATATAAACAAATTTTTGATGCGTTTTTAAAGATTTAGTTGTGACCCCCCCCCCCACTGAAGAAGTGAATAAACTGCTGGTTTTGATTTTACCGTAACAAAAACTGTGTAAGCAATCACTTTCAGAAAAGCTTTCATATCTAAGGAACTAACAGTCAGGTGACAGGGGCACCTTTTGGGAAAAGGGGGACAACCCCAGTTCCCTAAAGTGTTATTCTTCCCCCCTCCAATTTAGACTATAAAAAAATAATTTGCTTCAATTATCATTTTTTTTTTTTCGACAAAAAAACATTTATCCCTCTGATCTTGAAAAATAATTCTTGTATTTTCATTTAAAAATAGTTTAAATGAGTTTTAAGTTTTCCTGAATTTGCGTCAATGTCGGGTAAATGAAACTTTCAAGTCAAATATTATGTCTTGGGATCCTGAGAGCATGATGTCCTTGTCCTGAGAAATATTATGTCCCGAGCTCACCTACTTGTATTTAAAACATTGAAGAGAGTTTGTCCAGAAAGCAACTGATTAATCGGCAGTGGAGAAGATTATTCAAAATGTATTTTGCGTTTGCTTATATATGAAAAGATTCGTAGCCCCATCAATTACTTGATAAGCACCATGCCCTGCACTTACCAGCCATTCTAACTTGAATTTCAACAGTATTTATCAAATTTTCAGAAATTAAAATGCTTATTGTTAGATATAGGTACCGGTCAAATAATACCACCCTGCCATGATCACTGCCTCGAAGGAAAATTTCAGAAGGGGTATTTTCCAGCAGAGGTGCTTTCCAGCAGGGATGCTTTGTCTCCCAAAACCCTTTATAAATTTAAAAAAATACAAAGGCCCAGAGAAACATGAAAAAGGTTTGCATGGAATTTTACAATGTATATATAATTATATTTTAAACAAATATAATTAAATTAAACAAATAATATACAAATATAATTATATTTTAAAAATGTATGTTACACCGAAGGCCGTATCCAGGGGGATTTGACCCCCCCCCCCCCGAATTATTAATCAGACTCGTAAAAACGTAAAAAATACACATTAAAAAATGATACATATTGTAGTTTTTTGTAACCCCTCCCGAAAAAAAACTTCTGTAAATCCCCTTCTGAAAAAAAAAATCCTGGACCCCCACTCAACCCTGGTTACACCACTCAACGCAGCTTCAAAAACAGAAAAAAGAAGAAGCATGAATTTCTGCCAACAATGTCAGACGTAAGGTATGCACATGACGACGTTTATCGCCGGCAAAGATAACCCAAAAAGGATGTTAGGTGCCACCTATTTGTTTTTCGTGTTGTAGCTTAGCTACATTGACAAATAACGGTAATAAAAACCCTTCATTTCTGTGCCATAGCGCTAGTAGCACTAAAGCGCCTTTTTTGTGAATAAGATTCCTAAGGTGTAAAACCCTTACAGCCCTTATTACAGAAATTAGGACAGGGATTTATAGCATTATGTGAAACACGAGGCTTAATCTTTGCAACAAGAGGAATAATAAAGGAAAGTAAGATGTGATCTCTTCTAATCGCCTTATACACCAAAATCCACTCTCCAAAATTTGTGAATAAGCTTTCTAAGGCGAAGAATTCTTATAACCCCTACGACACTAACTAAGGCGTAGCTTAATGAGAATCTGTTTGACCATTGAGTTGGTCAAACTGCTTTCAAATAAAATAACGTGCTAATAATTTACTAACTCTATAGATGAAAGTCCTCTATTTTGAGGGGCTTTCGCATTGAACTGCTTTATAAAACTGACTTGCTTTATGAGCAGTATAACTGCATCCACATCACAATCACGACCTTGGATTAGAAGTTATATAAGGGCTTTGCAGGACTAACATACCCCTTTCACTAGATGCTACAAATACAAAATGGAGCTTTGACAAACGAGAAAAGTCCTGACATTTTTATAATATTTTTTGCGTAGAATCTTACAATTATATTTCCGATTTCACAGGGACTAACTAAATATTTGGAAAACTTTTTAAATATGGGTTGCTTCAAAGAGCTGCAAAAAAATACTATAACATTTTACTTTCAGACACTATTTTTGAAAAAACCTGGACTATGCAAAATTTGAAATAAGGAAAATGAAAAAGTTCCAACATTGACTTCATACGTACATATTTCACCTAAATTTTAACATGGGATAAGTGAAAACTATCAATAACCCAAAACGATGTCAATTTATTTTGCTTAGATTTTTCTTTTGTAAATAATAGTCTCCAATGTTTTATTTTAAGGGCTGCTTTTCAATAAAACTGGGCTGAAAACTCCAGAGCATATTGATTAATGCAAAAAATCGTGTCTCTATGGCATTGACATATCCAGCTGTTCAAGGGTGTATCACAAAAGTTAAACGACAGAAGAATGCAAGTTGGATGAAATTTATGAAATATCTTAATATTTCGTTGGCCGTCAGGGTATATTCCAGTACTAAGAAAATTTAGCGATTAAATATGCATCCTTTTCTTGATTAAAACAGGTAATAAACCTAATCTTTGGAGTTGGAGAAATAAGTTTTATGTTAAAAACCTTTAGATGTCTTTTATATAATTAATATACAATAAAAAACGAAAATACATAAATATACAGTAGTATTAAATATTCCCTCAAAGCTGGGGTAATTTTGCAATAATTTTTTGATTTTTTCTTTTTTAAACTGCCCTGAAAATTCTCCCAAGTTGATTTAATGACACATAAGTTAGAACACAATAAAACTCCAAATCTTCTGGTTTTAAACCCATAACCATAATTTTTAATAGAATCAGTTCCAAAATTCAACTGTGTTGTTTCTATGATCGAGGGACCGAATGATCGAGCCACCGAATGAACACATGAAGAAGCATATATGAAAAAACGTGAATGATCATACGTCAAGGCCGTTGGGCAAAGACATCAGGGCAAAATACGCCATCAATGGCTGCCTGTATATGCATAATGGTCATATACAGAATGATTTGTTTCGGAGAGGGAACAAAAAAGTAAAAAACGGAACAAAAACGCAGCTCGGACAACTTCTCATGGCCAAAATCCTGCTTAGAGTTGATGGTACTAAATGATACACCTTTATGGAACCAATTTGAAAAACAAAAACATAGTATTTAGAATAATATTACCCTTTACGGAGTAAAATATCAACCAAATCGAGTATTCTACTATTTTTACACAAATCAGAAATTCTTCTTTCAAAATCAAAAAGGAAATACCGCTATTATTTACAATATACCACCTATTCAACAGCAGACTCTGTAACACTTATATAACACTTTTAAATAAAAGGAATAATAAAGGATAATAAAAGGCAAATAAAGGAAAGCAAGATCTGGTCTCTTCTAATCTTCTTATAAATGAATTAAGACACAGCAAAATCTGCCCAGCAAAATTTATGAAGAAGCTTCCCAAGGTAATTACTACTTATAACCCTTATTAAAACAATTAAGACTGGGCTTTATAGTATTCTCTGAAGCTTATATTTAATCTTTTAAGTTGTTGGAAGTTTTATAATAGGCTATTTTTTAGTCAGCAAGTAACTCAGGGCCAATGGTGGATATAAGGGGGAAGGAGCAGAAATCAAGTTTTTAGCTTGCAAATCTTTCAAGTAAAAAAAATAAAAACAAAAAGAAACGGTTATACTTTTTAAAGTCTAGGCAACCACATTCCAACAAGCAAAATTTTATTTTTCGTTTACCTGTAGAATCTAATATGTTCGGCACACTGATTTCAGCTCTGAAAACACTTGCTTAGCGTTATACAACGGGTATTTGAAGCGATCATTTTTCGTTATGCAGTCAATAGGTTTCCAACCCTCACAAATGAGCTATGTCGTTTGGCAAGCTCTGCTGTTAGCAAATAATGAATGAAAAAATATATTGATGTAACTCTGATTACCGCATACCGCTAAAGAAACTGAATACCGGAATAACGGTACAAATGAATACCATTTAAATAGGTATTCGGGATTTTTTTTTTTTTATGAAGAATGTTTATAGGAATAACTGATAAGATTCTTGATCTCTTTCACTCACTCATACCAGCCCAAACCCCACGGTGGATGTCGCAAAAGGAAAATACCCAACAGTCTCAAATCGATCCACCAAACCGTGCCCAACGTATTTCTGATACACTATTTCGATAAACAGGGAGCACATACTGCCTTCAATTTACCTCACTACTTCATTATAAAACAGTTCTAAGTTCTACTTGGGCTAATACTGCAAAAGCTCTTAAGCGGATTGGAGATGGAATTAATTTGCCCCCCTCACCTCCACTCGTCAACACAGAATTTTACGCCTCTTGCCCCATTTCCAGCACTATGAAAGTTTCGGCTCACTCTGCAAATAGCTCCGCAATAACTAAACCAACTGAGGTAAAATTCTGGTTAATTGACTTCTTGCTATCCCAGAAAGGGTTTAGGTTAGAAAAATGAAACTTTCAGGGATGAATCTACAGACTAAAGTATGTCCCAGGAAGGTATTTTGAAGCAACTACCTCCAATCCTTCTCCCTCTAGAGGGCCCTGGCCTTTGATGACCTTTAAAATGTGTTTGCTCTAAAAGTGAAACCTTGCAAAATAGATCTTCTGCTTAATTGAAGTACAACAAAATTGTTTTCAACTTCATAACTTTGCTCAACTCCATTTTATAAGGTTTTAAAGATATGCAAATACATTTCCTAAATTTTGAAAAAAAAAACATTGATATGGCTCAAAATTCTACTCAAACAACAGGTAGAGAAAAAGCAACCAGTACCTGAAAATTAGGGTAAAATGTTGTTTTATCAAAATTTCAATAGGTACTAATAACCTGTTAATAACTAATAGGTTAATAACCTGACATGTAGGCAAATTTCAGGGCCCTCTATAGGGAGAAGGATCGGAGGTGGGTTCTTTAAAATACCCTCCCGGGACATACTTTATCCGGTAGACTCATCCCTGAAAGTTTCATTTTCCTAACCTAAACCCTTTCCGAGATAGCAAGAAGTCAATTAACCAGAATTTTACCGCAACTGATATTATCATGTCGTTTGGAGACTACAAGATGAGTTGTACAGAGATGAATTTTTTTTCTATAGGTCTTACTTCAGTCTTTAAGGCCTTATCAGGGTCTTATCAAGCTCATCGCATAGCCACGTTTTTATTTTCCTTTGTCATTTTCACAATTTTATTTGCTTAACTTTTTTATCCATCTTTTTGATGATTTTTTTGCTTCTTCTGCTAATTTGTTGATTTTATTTTGTATAATTTTATTTAGTTGATTAAAAATTTTGGTTGGTTTTCGCACGACAAAATTGACTATCTTTCAACAGAAATCGACATTTAAGGCCATTAATTGATTATAGTTATATAATTTATTTGATTGTTTAATTTAATTAATATTTATCATTTAAATGATTATAGTTATTAAACGTTAACAACTTTAATTAATTATTCAATCTGATTTAATTATTTGATTTAATTGACAACACTTATTTAATAGATTATATAAGACGTTTGTTTTTCCAATGAGAATGCTACTGTCACACAATGTGATTGCAATATCTCGGACCAAATCTTTTTTTTTCTTTTTTTTTAATAGTGGAGGAACGCTTAAGTATTTCGATGACCAAAAAAAAGGCATTACTCAACTAAAACTCTACTGAATCAATATATAAATACAACTTACTCGTATCTCACAATTTACAATTCCTACAAAAACCAGGCACGTACAGAGTTGTTTTTGTTCGAGGGGGTTGGGGAGGGCGAGGGGTAATAAAATAAATATTTGATAATTTGAATAGAAAAATGACCACAAATTCGGGCAGAATTGGCCCCAAAGTCCTCCTCCTCCTCGGTACGTCCCTGGAGAGTACATCTCAATTTCGTCTCTGAACACAATAAACACTGACTGAAATCACATTAGAGAGCACATTTTCTTTTTGCCAACACAAGTCTGATTAAATGGACTTAGAATACTTTTCTTTTTTCTGAAGGATTTCGATTTTGATTTCACACGAGAATGTGCTGTCGCCACTGCGTAGGATCTAAGATGAGTTCTTATTGAGCTTGGTAGAGGCAATTTGTCAATGCCATAAACGGATGTTGAACTTACAATGGCTCGACAACAGAGCTCTTGAAGTGTGGGCACTAGAAAAAAAGAAGCATTATATAAAAAACAATCTCTGAGCAAAAAAAAAAATAAATAGAAAATAAGAAAAGATAAGAATTACAGTATTTGATTCTTTTAACTTAAACAGACGACATACACAAACAAATCGAGATACACAAAATTAAATCAAGATCCATTTAATTATATCAACATATCAGGTGGGGGCTGTAGCTTTTCCGAATAGGGTTTCAGACCATGATGATTTCAATGGTTCAATTTTTCATTTGATCCCACACCAATTTCTAGGGGTTCAGGCTCTTTTTTGAAGTCTTATAAATCTGTTTTCTTGATAAAATTTTACTATTAACATTAATGGAAATACTTACTCGTACTTGTGCTTGGGTCACTTTCGAGTCTTGTCCAGGCCCAACGTGGCATCCAGAATTTGCCGACAAGCGTCCCTCCGTCGTTCTCTTTCAAGTGCGATTGGCTCAATCAACTGAATCCATTGTCTATTCGAGCGATGCCCGTCCTTCTTGAAACCTCCCATTGGCTTGAGGTCAGCTCTAGCTGTCGATAACCATGTCTTTTTCTGTCCTCCGGGCTTCTTCTTCCAGTGCGTAAGGGGTTGGTATTTCAAGTACTGTTTGCTTAACGAGTCATCCGGTCGGCGCAGTATATGCCCGAACCACCGTGGACGTCTCGTTTTGACAACATCTGAGACAAGTGGTATATCACCACATTTTCTTTTGATGACATCATTAGAGACGCGGTCAGAGAGACGCAGGCAAAGAATACAGCTCAGACACTTGTGGAGGAAGACGTTCAGGTCAATAGCTTCACCAGCATTGAGGGGACACGTTTCGCAACTATAAAGAAGTACAGAGAGGACCAACGGGTTATATATCCGGAGCTTTGTTCGAAGGGAGATTTCATTTCGTAGCCAGAGACACTTACGAAGCTGAATGAATGCTACCCAAGCTGCGGGGATGCAGGTTTGTATTTTATTTAGAGATTCGCCCTTAGAATTTATTAGGGAACCTAGATATTATAAATTATGGACCTCTTCGATTGGGACGCCATTTAATGCGATCAGAATTTCATCTAGCCCAGAGGTGCGCATTGATTTTGTTTTCGATTGGCTGATCTTTAGTCTGGTATCAAGGGATCTAGCAGCAATGTCGTCTATCATGAGCTGCGCTTCTGTTACAGACTCAGCCAAGATATCTACATTATCGGCGTAATCAAGATCTGTTATTGATAGTGTTGGACTGATTGCCAATCTTTGTATTTGTCAAGGGTCTTCATGATCTGGTCAATAACAAAGTTAAATAAGATGGGCGATAGGGCACAACCCTGTCGCACTCCTTCGTCAATTGATAGTCCTTTAGAGATTTCTCCGTCTGCTCTTACAAATGCCCTCGTTCCCTCGTAATAAGCCTTAATTAAACGGACAATTTTTTCCGGTACTCCATCATCCCTCGTCGCATCCCAGATAGCGTTTCTCTTCACCGAATCAAATGCCGTTAAAAAGTCGATAAAGACTTGTGTTGTTTCCTACTGGTGTATAAGGCGGTGTTCCAGGATCTGTCTCAGGCTAAAAATGTTATCGTAGCATCCCATACCAGGTCTGGATCCTGCTTAATTTGGCCTCGTCCGATCGTTCCTTATATTTCTGAACCTATTTAATACTATTATTGTAAAAAAAATTTCAGAAATTGGTATCAGGGAAATTCCTCTATAATTTGTACAATAGGCTTGATCCCCTTTCTTAAATACAGGAATTATTACAGAGGTCCTCCACTCTTCAGGAATGTATTCATTAACCCAGACACCCATAAGTAAGTTGTGGAGCTCATTGATAGCCGCTTCTGGAAGGGCCTTGAGAAGTTCAGCTGGTAATTCGTCAATGCCAGGTCTTTTATTATTTTTCAATAGTTTTATGGGATGGATAATTTTTTTCTGCTTGGAGGGGCGATATTGCAATCTTCATACATGGATGGTGGCTCAGAACTGTTGTGGGATGGAATGGGCTGATGTGGTCATTTTCTGGTGGGTGAAGAAGCTCCTGGAAGTGAGTACGCCAGCGTTCAACACGATCTTCTTTGCTCGTGAGGAGCTTGTTGTCCTTACTAAGTAGCGTGGGGGTAGATCTTTGCTTCTTTTGCTTCTCGGTTGATTCGGCTAGGAGCTGATAGTTTCCGTGAATCATTGCGTGCGGTAGCTATTTCCATTTCATAGGCTACATTAGACCAATATGCTTGTTTATCTGCCTTAGCAGATTTGTGACATTCTTTGCGGAGTGCTTTAAAAGAAGCAGAGTGTCTATCAGTCATTGGTTTCTTCCTTAAAGAGAGTTCTATTGTCTTCTGTGAAATCCATCTTTTGGGTTTTTGTCCCTTACTCCGAGAATTTCTGTAACTGCCTCTTTCACTTGATTTCAGAACTTGTTCCAGCACTTTTTTGTATTTAGCGATAGGTTAAAATTTTCTTGCTCAGTCATGGCTCTTGTCTCGGTCTCAGAAATTGCTTGATTGGTCCTAAATTCTCGGTCATTATCTTACAACGCCGTAAAACAGTTTGTGAGTTCGAGCATAAATGTCTCTTTAATTTCAGGGAGTTTGTGTTTCTCTATGTCTAGGATGCGTCTAGATGCAGATATTTTTTTGGGGCTGAGTCTGAATCTAACTTTTGATTTTAGTAAAAATGGTCGGATCCACTTTTTGATCCAGTGTCCGCCCCTCTGTATACTCTGGAGTCTTCAATCATTGACTTCCAGCGACGAGAAACAAGGAAACGAGGTTCCAGCAGCCGATATTCAGGTCTTGTATCCTTGATAAAATGGTAGCTAGCTCACTTTTCGACGAGGTCGTCAGCTTCGACATATCGCTTAAAGCCGGGAATGCCATAGACAAATTCGCTCTCATATTAGACGTATTCGACATAATTCTTAATGTTTCTTGGGTATGATTAACCGCAGGGGCCCCAGTCCTACGGGTCACCTGGAGCACGTTAGCCGTCACTTCGCTTGGCGCGAAGCTAGGAGACGTTTAGACCCTCTCACCGCTATGAGGTGTGCTGGCGGGTTTGCTCTACTGCCCAGGAACGGAAAGAGGAGCATCCTTGCTTGCAACGCCAACACCGCTGTGGCAATTTACAAGCTTAGCGTCCACCTTTGCTTCCACCTAGAATCAGCAAAGCCCTCAAGAGAGTTACCATTCGTGAATAGGTTAAAAAAGACATTTTTTTTACTGGACATGATAAATGGATAAAGTTGCAGAAAGGCGGCTTTCCAGAAGGAGACATGCTAGAACAAAAAGAGGCATGTTTGGATTTCTAATGTTATGCTCTTTTTATGGTCAAAGATGCGTTTGTAAAAATTTACCCCAGGACTGATGTTACCATATGTATCATTAGGACACATAGACAATGAAACTAAAAAAAAAGGTAATTTTTAATTTAAAAATGCAGAATATCGACATTAATTAGATCATCATGTTACTTTCTATTATTATTCACATCTTAATTCATTTAAAATTGTGTTTTTAATCCTAATATTATGCACAATACTCAGAACTACCACCCATGCTCAACTGGATATCTAGTCTACATAACGTAACCGGTTTAACAATGAGTTAATCAATGAAAGAACGACAAACAAATATATAATTGGGGCTATATATGTGTCCATCGGGAGGGGGGACATTGATTGGGTACCGCCTATGATGTTAAAGCAGAGGCCGTTGCCCATTGATATGGATCTTACGCCCTGCCATAGTTGTCCTCCTATAGAGAATCCTCCCAAGATGGTTTTCTCCGTCACCATGCAATTTAACCCATTACTAGAAGAAGGTTTGCAACTCAAGGGACGTGTCGACACGCCGGTGAACCCTGTTGAGTGTACATTTGAAGGGTCTTCTTCCTCCTACACCTGTATTTATGGTCCCGGCCAGGGACAAGGCCCCTCTCGGTCCGCACCTTCTATGGAGGTACCCTACATATCTGTAGGTCGTTCCCCTATCGCCAACTAGGCACATGCTGAGTGGCCTGGGGGAGGCCTCTTAAAGCTGGCAAATAGCTTCAAAATTTCCAAATTTAAGGGAGGCACCTTAAAGCTGGTAAAAGATGGTTATTGTGGCTGCAATTTATGACTGCTTTTATCATGGCTATTAGATACAACAAAATGTGGCTACTATGAGCAAAACTATGGCTACTTCCCAAGTATGTTGCAATAAATTACGGCTATTATGAAAAAAGAAATTGTAGCTACTTCCTTCCTAGATTGCACAAAAATATGGTTTTTATTACCACAACTGCGAAATTATGGCTACTATTATCATGGCTATCATTTAAAGTAAATTATGGCTACTACAAACCAAATTACGGACACCCTCTCTCCTGTGCTGCAATATTAGTTATATTGTATAGCTTATGACCAATTTAAACAAAATTATGACTACTTCCCTCCCATATTGCAAAAAACCAAGGCTACTCGTATAATGACTATTAGTCGTAATAAATTATGGCTATTATGAACTAAACTATGGCTAATACCGTCTAGCATTACAATAAGTTATGGCCATTATTAGTATGGAAACGAAATTATGGCTAGTATTGTATATATGGCGAGAATTGGATGACACAACTATTTTTTAGTTATAGCAATCAGCTAAGGAGAGGCCATGCGCAAGAGTGTTATCTAAGCTTAAAAAACAAACTTAAAAAATATAAGTTATGCATTTAGCATCAAACCGCAAACAATTCACCTAAATGCTGTATATACTGTATTACATATACATACTGCCCCAGAAGTACTGCTCTCTTTATCAGAGACTGTATGAACAAATATACAACTGTGTACAAGTCAACAGGAAACATAGCCAACCATTCATTATTTATACAAGAGTTCAGCAGGGACGTGCTGAAGATCCTGAACTGTTTAGTTGCATCATTGGCTATGTGATGATGAGGATGACTACCCAACTGAACTTTGGCCTGAAGCCTGGTGACAGACTTCTGAGCAATGTTGACTTTACCAGTGACTAGGCACTCATAGCAAATACCCTCAAAGAACCTAGTGCAGTGCTGAGTCATGAGAAAATAAGTTCGTAAAGTTAGGCTCAATATCAGCTGGAGTAAAACAAAAATCGTGATTATTGATCCGCATTCATCTCAACGACCCCCTCCTGCAATTAAAGTATGCCAAAATCGATTAGCAGCTGTAAGAGACTTCACACACCTTGGCTTCATTCTGTGAAGTGATGGATCAGTCAAGAGTAAAGTCAATGCACAAATCTCCAAGGAAACTTCCTTCCTAGCAAGACTCAATAAAATTTGGAACAACTCTGCTGTCAGCCACACAAAAAAGATGCTGACATTTAATGCATCCGTAGACTCAGTCTTAACGTACAGCAAAGAAACTTGGCGAATAACCACCATGACTATGGGGAAGCGGGATGCCACTCAATCCAAAGGACTTCAAAAGATAGAAAGACTTTGCTGCTACAATTTCATCAGCAATGCCAACCTTATGTTCCATAAAATGCAGATTCCTTTCTCCCTGGAAGTTGTGCTATGTACACTGAAATGCTATGGCTACCTTCTCAAAATGTTGGAAGGAGACCCTGTTGCGTTGCCTAAATTTCAACCCCATGGCCACCAGGTGGACACAACGATGTGATCATCCGAGAACAAGATGCTTCAATAGTCTACATCAGTTCCTACGCAAGAATCCAGAAGTATGTCTCAGTGATACAGATTTCGATGAGAACACTGCCGTCATAGAATCGTGCGAGCCACGACTCCCAAAACTACTAGTCTGGGTGAGGGAGAACGTAAACTAGTAAAGTATAGACTACTCACCCTGGTGTGCTCTCCATAACCGTTCCATACCATTCCTTCGTAGCGCTCTTCTAGCAAGCTCTCCAAAGCTTTCCATAACATTATAATTGCACAACGGACTAATTTCGAAATAAGACATGCCATTCCGTCTCGCATATGTTTCTGCTTCCTCGATCTGAATTGCCCTTCGAAATTCTAAATGAAGTCGATTTCCAACAAGGACTTTGGGCACTCCAGGTGCATGCTGAAGAAAAAAAGATAAAATTTTAAGAAAACATCTAAGGCTAATCATATTTGAAATATTTTAGGTAAATATAGAAGAAGACTACTTCATACAGGGACATACCCGGAAGAAATTCCTTCCCTAAATCCAAAATTTTCTTGGCTCTCTGGGAACTTCATGTTCAATTTGTCAAACAAAACTTATTTTCTGGTTAATCCCCCCCCCCGAAAAGAAAATTCTGGATAAGTGCCTCCGCTCAGATAACACAATCGACAGACAAATGGAAAGTTTTAATATATTATTTGATGACAAGACAAAAACGATAGAAACGTACTGTGCAGCAAAGAAAAGACGAATCCATGGATACCTTTGTTAATCAATTATATTATAATTTTAGTATATGTCATAAAAAGACACGAATAAGATAATTTAAACCAGTAAAAAGAAGGAAAAACTAAGTTTCAGTTGATTAGTTTTCCTGCATGAGACGTTGTACAAGCCCCTCCCCCCCCCAAAAAAAAAAATTGAGAAACAAGATTGTTTTTTTACAAATAATCACTCTGTTTTTGTAGTGTAAATGGTTAATAAAGTGTAATTACGTACAGTTGCGTCGCAGTACTATATTCAGCGTTTTCAAGCATGAGGATAGTAGTTCTGTAAAAAAAAATATAAGCATACAGTTTAAAATTTGAAGTTTAAAACATCAAAAAAACATAAGATTTCACAAATAGGTTTCACAACAACCAAATTCAATTTTTACAAGCATTTAGGAGATCAAAATTCCGTACAATAGGCTCAAAATAGGAATTTTAAGCTTTGTTCTAAAATGAAAATTTTTGCTACTGTACATTAAACATGGTTAAGAAAGATAAAAAGGTTACGTTTTCAATCTCCTTCAACCACCGGTCCAAACCATCAAATGACCATCTGTTTGTCAGATCGAAAACCAAAAGCACCCCCTGTGCTCCTCGTGAGTAAGACCTAAGAACAGTACAAAACCTTCCTTGACCAGAAGTGTCCCAGACTTGGAGGCGAACGCGCTTACCGTCTAACAGCAAAGTTGTTGTTTTGTGGGCTAAAAAAGAAATACACAGTTAGCAAGGAGTTGGAGGGGGATTGCTATATACTAAACCAAGTTTTTTGTCATCATGGTCACTTGTCAGCTAAATACTTTATAAGACAACACTGATTATACATGACGCTTGATAAAAAAACAACACAAAATTAAAAATAATTAAGAAACGACGGAGAGGGGGGAGGAGATAAGCCAGTAGAAAAGAAAGCAAAAAGACAAAACCAAAAGTTCATTTTTACTGAACCGAAAGTTCGGAAAAGAAATACTAACCTTTTGAAGGATAAATATATATATATATATATATATATATATATATATATATATATATATATATATATATATATATATATATATATATATATATATATATATATATATATATATATATATGTATATATATATATATATATATATATATATATATATATATATATATATATATACACTCCAATAACAAGTCAGAGGTTACAAAGTTTGTTACAATAGAACACCAAAGAAAAAAATGCTTCTTCAGTACCAAATACCCTCAATTGCAAACAATTATAGGCTGAATGACAAAATTCTGTTTGATCCATCCCAAAATTTCAGCTAAATTAAAAGAAAAACAATTAGTGAAGATTGTCTGCTAATGTTTGTTTTTTCACCATTGATGATGGAATATTAAATTATTAGATCTTCTTCTTCGTGTGTTTTGTTTTTGTGTCCCCGTGTTTGGGATGGCCTCCCACGCCCCTCCCGCCCGATATTTTGTTATTTACATATTCTTCCCTTTTGTGTTTTTTTATTTTTGTTTTGTTTTTTGCCGTGTTAAATTTTAGAATTATTAGTATGATGAGATATTGATGTTTTTTCTATGTCTTTGTACTGTCCCAACCTTACGAGCTCTGTTCTCTGTTGGGACATAATACTGTTTTTGTAAATTTTTTTTAAGGTGAATAACGAAAATGTTGAAGTTGGAGCTTTACTATTTAACCAACATAGCTGAATTGAGCATGTAATTCTAGCAGAAGGAATCTAATCACAAACATGAAACATTCAGACTCGCCTTGGGGGAGTTTCCCAGCCACCTCCCCCCCCCCTTTGTACCAGTCAAATCAAACACTTATGGTAATGTATTGTAGAAAGGAGCAACTTGTGCTAATAGTAACCGTAATTCTATATATCAATACATATATCAAAAGCATTGACTTTTTACGATTTTTCTAAATATTTGAAATTCATTTAAGTTTAAAGTTACCCACCAAAAGTTATAAGTCTAAAAATATTTGCCTAAATGACCTTGATGAAATTATATCATGGAATTCAGCATACCATGTAATCCTATTACAGAGGTTTCAAGTTCCTTATACAAACATAATGAAATTTTGTATCATCGTCCACTCTTTTGATTTCTCGACAAATATTTTCAGTAAAATATTAAACCAGAGCCTGATATACCGATTCTAGAAACCACAGTTCTGTTCTTGCAGATTTATATCAAGTGCATTTCGTAACCAAAGCAATATAACACAGGGCAATGGTTTGCACGGCACTGGCATAAGGTTTATACCTCTCCAATTGTCACACAACATTTTGTCTCCCATTTTGGAAATTTCAACCAATATCCTCTTGGTTCATACACAGGAAACTTCCCAATATTCCTTATTTTGGTGAAAAAGAGCAAGCTACATTGATGGGGATGTCGTTACTAAATATTTCAGCATTTCTGCAGTGATTCAATTTATGCCAGCAGCTTGTCGTTTTTGCTGCATAAACGATCTCAGCAGAGCTTGGCAGATGTGTATTAATTTGAAGTTGCAAAAAAAGAGTAGCAGATACACTTTCTCAGTCATTGGATCTTGGTCTATTTAGTAGTTTCTCGAAGTGGAAAGCCCCCTTTTCGTCAACTTTATCTTGATCTGATAAAAAATCTGGAACGACACGCAAAATCCGTAAAGATAAAAAGTTAGTATAGACATTCATTTTAAAGTTTCGTTTAGCGAAGTCTGATGCTTGAAAAAATAACACAGTGATGTATACTTGCGTATCAGCTATTACAGAAGAGGACAAGAAGCTCTCTGTGTAGGTACGAGAGCGTTGGGTTAGTGTGCCTGATGCTTCAAAAACTGTATTTTCACCTGCAGATTGTCTTACTCTCTATGGTCCTTAAGATGGATAAAGAAGGAGGTTTCGAGAGGGGGGTAGAGATTAGTATCTAATTTCCCATTCAATATACAACACCTCTCTTAACGACGAGAGACTTTTAGCGCAACTAAGGTCATCTGGCAAGGTGTTCCATAACTAGTAGTTATATTAGTTAACCATCACGTTTTAGCTACGATATGGCTGAGCAAGCCTTGATTGGTATCTAATGCAGAGTATACCTGGGAAATTTAAGGCTATTTGTATATACAGCTTGTACAGTTCCACACAATATCCATCTGAGACTCCTCCCCCCCCCCACCACAACTACCTATTCACTTTTCCAGGTTTTGATGACCATACACACACGCTAAAAATGACTTTCCATAGTAGAGGGAATTTTTTAGATTGCTCATTGGTCTATCCGAAGCTCTGGCAATGAGCATTTCTCATAATTGAAATTTATGAGATCGATAATTAATTCAAGAAACTCCGTGTCAAGAAAATACAGGTCTACGGCGTCAATTCAAGAAAATTTAGGGGAAGGGTGCAAAATTGCTATATATGTTTATTCATATTAACCCAGAAGAAAGTATATTTTTAATGTGTAAATCATAAAGATTTTTTTTTGTTTAATCCATATCATTTGTCATTATAATCCATCCCTATCATCACAAGAGTGACAGATTGTCAAACATCGTCCTTGTTAGCCAACCATTTAGAGCCAAACAAAAGGCAGATCGTCCCCGAATAGGATGGGAGGATGTTGTTAGGAAACATTTAAGGTAAGTAGGAGCTTCTTGGGAGGGTGTAAAGACGGAGGCTTTGAATAGATAGGATCAAGCGGCTAGGTGACGCAGTGTGTTGATAGCAGTAGTAGCAGTAATCCATATTGTTGTAGACTTTTCATCCCGGGAACTTCACTAAACATGATTCCTATAACATAGTATTTCAAATTACAGTCTTTAGCTAGCTATTAAAGTGTGAACTCCTATAACGAGACTACTTTTTCAATTTACAAGGATTAAATATTACATTGCTTTGGATTTTGAAACTGCGCAAATTGATGTGAGTGTATCCAAGAACAGATTATAGCAATCGTTATGGCTGTCACTCAAACAAAGTTTAATGAAGGAATGAGACGGTTTCAGTCGTCACTCGACAAAATTTTAGTACAGCAGAATTTTCTTGGCCTCAATAATGTGCCCTTCAAGAAAAATGTTAGCCATATATCACCAGAAAATGCGAAACTACGAGAAGAATTTAAGAAGCTTAAATTATGGAACAACGACATGGTGAGTCAGCTCTTGGACATGCAAGTGAGAGAAAGGAGGTTGAACCTGATTGTACATGATGTATCTGCTGAAAAACACAATCAATTAGTAACTGGCAGAGCAGTCTCTTCTTTCTGACAAATTGTAAGTTACTGGGGATATTTCTCTTACAAAGTGTCATTGCCTTACAAGCAATAGCAGTGCAATCATTAAAACAATTCGGAAAACTAGAGCTCAACGGGCCCCTGCTTTTACATAGCTAGACACCAATCATAGCATTCAGGCGATTCTCAGTCCAGAGAACAAGGGTAGTGAAATGCGCATTTATACTGATCTCCCACCCAAGCTAAAACCTCTGCAGAATGAGCTATTCTCCAAGGGTAGGGACATGCGTAGTTTGGGTTCGGTTCATCTTACTAAGCATATCAAACAAAAAAGGAGCAAATTATGACAAGTAGCTTTTGATATATTAGTATCATATGTTAATAATAATTAATTATTTTATTAAAAGTTATTAATTATCTCGTTAGGAATGATTGTATAATGATTGTATAAAAATGATTTTTGATTGATTTTTGAATTAAAATCGAATAGTTGTGGGCAGCCAATCATGGCTAATTGTAGAAAAAGCCAAGACAGATAGTCCAATTGAGCGAGAGGCAATCCTGGCATCAAACCCCCTTATTAGGATTGTATAAAAATGGTATTAGTTCATTTGTTAATAGATACAAATATCTATTAACTGTCCACGCGTCATTCCTAGGGCAATAGAACTAAGGTAGTTATTATTATAGAACTGTATAATAAAACTGTTTTGTGTTATTATTTATCTGAAGTAATTGATTATGATAATTATTTTTGTACCTGCATCCGTCTCACAACAGATATGTTTTTCAGTCGAGACTATTCAGCCCTTTCCCTTCTGATTCATTCTGTGATGGGACAGGGTTACTGATTTGGTTCCTTCATATTTATATACAATCTCCTCAGATTTCTTTCAGTGGATCTAGTATTTGAAATATAAGACGATAGACCCTGATCTCTGAACTCTGTGTGCAAGCATAGTGAGATAGACTCTTGGCTGATAGGGAAATTTTGTGGTGCTTGAAGCACTGTAATAGATTAAATTGCAGAATATTCTGTGCAGACGTCAGCCTATTACATGTAAATAGGCAATGGTCAATTGTTTCATTTTTTAAATTGCAAGACCTGCAAAGGGGGGAGTGGGAACTGCGCCACTTGAATTAGGGAACTGATACGAAAACGCCTGAAAATTTAGCCGATTCGAGCAAGACCGAATTCTATGATAAATCTTAGAAAGATGCTTTTTGGGGAAAGGCGATAGGGATTGGATTATTTTTATTTAAAAATACCTCTGACAATCTCCAGCGGTAAATATCTCTAATGGGGATTGGTCTCCCACTTGGCTGGTCAATATTTAAAGCCTTTTTTTTGCAATTTCATCCGCCTTATGGTTACAAATTATACCTGAGTGGCTTGGAACATACTGGAGATAAGTTCTTATTCTTCTTGAAGCAAGATTATTAACAATGCTAAGACAATGAAAAGTGTTCATCTTATACTGAGAAGCTGAAGAAAGCAGCCCTAGGCTTGATAAAGAGTCAGAATAAACTATAATATTTTGTAAATTAACAATCACAAAATCATTATTCCTGAGGTACTCTAAAGCGTTTAACTCATGCTGACATTACTGATCATCACTGATTATGACATGCTGATCATGGCGTTTAACTCAGCTGACATTACAGACGCATTGTCATGCAATCTCTCGCCCAAAACAATATTAAGGGTTGGGATAAACGCTCCACTTGCCAATTTCTCATTCATTTTGGACCCATCAACAAAAATTTGGAAATGCTTTTTATATGCAACTGTATTAAGATCAGCAAAAATTTTCTAGATAAAAGCAATGAGGATAAGTTCTCAAGTCTACTTTGAAAAATAAGTATTTATTATGGGGATTGACAAACTCCACGGGGGGGGGGATGTGGGTGCAAAAAATTTTACTGGCATTGGAATTTCTTCTGAGTTTTGGCATAATCATTTGAAATGCCTATATACATGGATGGATTTCTTAACCAGTTATGCAGGGTATGAGAGCTATTGGCTTCAATTTTTGTAAGATAATTAATTAAATGAAATCTTTGTCTTTAATTTGTTATTGACAATCCACTCTCGATAAGCAGAAACTAAACGATGAGGCGATGATTTATAAAATTGGAGTAATGTTTTCTCCTTACAGCCCTAAGGTGTGGATAGTAGTCTTTTTATTATTCTTATTTTCTATAGCATTTTTTTATTGTGCTTGTGATGTGAAGGAGGAAATTAAGTTTCTGGTCATGTGTGAGGCCTAGGTAATTGATTTGATTGTCCTCTGGAATTATTACTCCATTTAGAGTTAACCTTGCATTAAGATTATTTCACTTGTGGTGGAATTGGATGATTTTCGACTTAGTGGGTGCAATGGATAAATCAGAATTTAGAGAAAACTTTCCAAATTGGAAAAGTGATTTTTGCAACTTTGAATTTGTAATCTCAAAGATGCTGCCAGTTGCCCATAATACCAGATCATCAGCATACCATCATCAGCAATACCAGAGCATATTATAAATTCGTGTGTGGGAGGTTCATGACCCAGAGAAATAGGGAAAAGAGGAGGCAGCTCAGGACTGCACCCTGTGGAACACCTTTGGTCATTGTAGTTTTGAGTGAGTAGGTTGAACCTACACAAACGATGAATCTTTGAGTTTCCATGAAAGATTTTATAAAGGATACAAGCTTGGGGGGTAATCCAAGACATGGAAGTTTAACCAAAAGGATCTTGTGGTTAAATTTGTCATACGTCCCTTCAATGTCTAGGAATAAAGACAGTTAGGATATCATTTTTGGATAGGATTCATTTATTCCATTTGTTAACAATATAAAAGCATCTGTTGAGGATTGGTGTTTCCTGAAGCCAGTTTGAGTACAAGGTATCATATTATTCTTCTCAACAAACCATAGCAGCTGGTGGTAAATCCTTTTCTCCATTACTTTTCCCAGTACAGGAGTGATCATTATAGGTCTGTATGACTCAGGGCCATATTTAAGTTTATTTTTCTCTATAGTAAGTAGGTAGAAGAGATGAACATTTCCAAACGTTGGGGAATGTGGATGTGGCCCATGCATGGTTATAGCAAATCAAGAGTTCCTGTTTGTACAAAGGGGTGAGATTCTTTATCCATGTAGGGTGTATATTATCATAGCTACTTGTAGCATGGGGCCCTAATATACTGTACTGCATTATTGAGTTCATGCATGAAGAATGGACGGTTTTTGTACTCTGATCCTTGGCGGGGCTGTTAAATTGGATTTATCAAGATTTGAGTGGTGATACTTTTATTATTTGATGTTAGCTTTTTTGAGTAAAAAGTTACGAATAATTTTGCCTTTTCAATGTCATTGTCATAGTGAGTATTATCATATATTAGTTCACACTGAAGCGGGTTGGAGCATGTTTTTTCCCACAGATTTTGCTTATAAGTTTATATATAATTGGCTCACATGTTTCTCTGGAAAGACTATTTGCAAAATTATTCCAGCAATTGTATTTAGCATTAATTAAAGTTCTCTTGAGATTAGCCTCTGCTTGTAATTTACTTAAATATGTATCACGAGATGTTTTTGTAGGTATGTTCTCCTAGCTGTGTTTTTTGTTCTCCAGTTAATTTGGCATTCTTTTCTCCTCCATACTTTAGGAGTGTGTTTAGGGATTGTTTTCCTGGGTGTTGTTTTGGGGATAGCATGATTAACTGTATTTGTTAGTAAGGATGTTAAGACTTAAGCATGTGTGTCAGCTGTTACAAGTGAAGTATGTGATTCCTGGGTTAGACTTAAAATTTTATCATTAAGCTTATTTTTAAACATAGTCCAATTTGTTTTAGTGTTGATAGATTTAGGGGTATGTGGCAGAATTTTAGCTGGTTCATTTAATGAAGAAACTATGGCGAAATGGTCAGATCAAAGATTATCAATTTTCTTCATATTTTTTTTCGAAATACTCATTGACACAATTTGTAGGTAAATTGTCAAGAATTTCCCACTTTCGGGGTTAAAGTATGCATTTAGATTTGGAGGGTTAGCAACTGCTAATTCAGCATTATTTAATATCAAACTTTCAACAAGCTTACCAGCTTTATTTGCTGGCTTATCCCCTCATAGAAGGATGTGGGCATTAAAATCCCTGCAAATAATTATGTTTTTAACATATTAGAATTGGTTATATAACTGAAGAAGTCCATGACATCTGCAGTCTAGCCATTAGGGTTATAAAAACTTAATATGTAAGTTTTGGTATTATTCAGCCAAACATAGATTCCAATTGTATCAACATCATTTAAAAATCTAGAAAGTTAATACCACAAAATTTGATGTTGTTATTTAATATTAAAGCAATACCACCCCCTTTTCTCCCTGGACACCTATCCTTTCTCAGAATAGTGTATCCTAGAGACTTCGTTAGTTTTTGGTCAAATGGGTTTCCAGAAGGCAAGCAATATCAGTCAGATTTATTATTCATAAAAGATATTAGTTTATTTAACTTATTTTCATATTTATTATTCATAAAAGATATTAGTTTATTGAACTTATTTTCTGAGAGTGCTCTTACATTCCCCTGAAGTATTGAGATTTGCTGCTTTGTTGTTTTAGTTTTCATATGGCTGTTTGTCAATATTTAGCTTTGCTAGGAGCAAGTCGAGCAAGATCTTTTTTTCCTTGGATAAGCATGTGATTAGGCAGGTACAAGTTTGCCAATTCATTTATGATTTTACTTTTTATGGCTGTTAAGACTGCACTGCAGTCTTCACTGCATAAGGTCATAAACTGCACTGCATTAGAGTTTAGCATAAAGAGGCATATATTAGGTGTTAGTTTGTTTGAATTTTCATCTGGCTTTTTATTGATTAGGGGATTAATTCCTGGTAATGCTTCTGATTCGTTTCAGCTTTGGATGGTTACCAGACTAACCTTTGATCATTAATTTCAGAGGCTAGTTGGCTTGTCCTCAGTGATTCTCTCTGATAGAAATGTGAGCTGGGGTGTTTTGAGGAAGGAGTCTTATGGGGGATGGAGAAGTTGTATCGTGGGGAGGGGAATTATTTCTGATTGGGGAGATACTTTCCTTTTTTGGAGCTCCTGGATAGGAACTCTTGAAATTCAATTTCATTTTCATCATGGATAGTGACAAACGCCCCCACTTCCACCATTGTATTATTCATTGACCCATCATGTGAGCTTTGAGAAAGTGAGCTTGACCAGCCAAGATGTTGAACATTTTCGGTAGTACTTGAGGTAAGGTCCGGGGGGACTTTTGGGGGGTTTTCTATGCATTGCCTATTGAAATAAGCTTTAATACTAGCAAAAACGATATTATAATACCAGGCTGTCTGCACTCTTGCAAAGGGAGGACTTCACCATCCACAAAAAATCACCACAGTGTGGTCAAAAAGATGGTTTGGTACATAGTTGATTTGGGTTGACTGCTGATAAATTGAGATAAATATCATAAGAAATTTTATTATAAATCTCTTAAAGCGTTTCTGTTGCTGTTTGATCACATTTCTGATTTTTTTTTTCTTCTGCTTCTTCTTTTTTTGGTGATAATTGTACTGGGGATAGACCCCTATCGTCTAAGCCATTTGATTTTTCCATATTCTAGAGAAAGGATACATTTGTTGGAAATGAAATAAATGACCATTATTACCAGCCATGACACTATTCACATTCAAAGCAGTCAAAAGGTGTATCAGTAATATTATAAGAACAGCTAAGGGGATGGAGTTGAAATTTCCAGGGCATGTTGGAGGACAATGGTTAATTAATATGTGTCTTTACTCAAGGTTATAACATGATGGTGGTCAGAATGACTTTAGCCCTATAGAAGCCCAAAAAGTATGCAGATTTTAAATCTATTTATTTGCATAACACTCAATGCATCAATCCATCCATAGTTCAAGATTACAACTATCATTAAAATTTATTGTAAAATTTTGTCCAAAATATAAATAACAGGCCCAAATCTTGATTTTTAAGGGGGAAAACCAAAAAGAAGTTTATAAATATTCATTTATTACGAAATACAAAGATGAAGAAACAATGTCCCATTAAAAACAAACATTAAATAATTAATTAATTACCATAAAAGAAATATTTCAAAGGAGGTAAAGAGCTATATTAAACCTAAGCCAAGCAGAAAAAAAAAGTCAAATTGCAATTCATGAATAAAACAAACATAACACACTATCAATAAATACATGAACCACAAAATAAACAGAAATTATGATAAGTAATCAAGTCAAACACATAATGAACAAAAATTAGAACAAACAAGAATATGGCTAATTCCCATCTCCTTTTGAAGACTACCATATCTGAAATAGCTTAAACTTTCACCAATGAACATGATCAAGTATTAATTTGTAAATTTACATTGTATTAGTTCTTTTAGTAACCTTAGTTATTATGGTGATTTTCTTTTTTTTTTTTTTTTTTTTGATCTTAGGACAAACAAAAACACATAGCTTGAAATAAAAATTGTTTTGAATAAAGTGTAAATTATGATCTAGTCTTTAAGAAGACATGGGGAAGGGCAAAAACTCACCTGTTTGTGTCAGTTTATGTTTGTTTTCAGTTCGACTTCATTTTTTTATAATTTCTGTTCTTTTATTCATTGATAGTGATTTATGTTTGTTCAAAAGCTAACTGTATTCATTTTTTTACAAACAAAATCATTTTTATACAAACCTGGTCCACTTGTAAAAGATGTGTCTCCAGGCGCCTCATCTTCAAGATTATCCAGTATTTCATGCTTCCCTACATCAGAATCGCCAACCAATAGGATCTTTAGCAAATAATCATATGGTTTTGCATCACTATTCCTCAATAAGGATCTTGGTGACTCTGTTGCAACCAACTCTTGGTCTGACAACACACTCATCACTTGGGTATTAATAACAGGCACTGACAGGTCAGATTCGAACACTTCACTGTCTGGTGTTCTTGACGCTTTTGAGTAGTCAAAATTTGATGTCTCATTCATACTGTCATTAGACTGGCTTGGGGTCCAATCTGATGAGCCAACACTATTTTGAGGCCACACTTTTAGGTTTTTCTTAGGTCTTCTAGGTATTGTGTGTAAAGCAGATGTTGATGAGTAGGCACATACTAAGTTCTTTGTATAGCATTTGTTAGGTGTACTGTCAAGAAAGCACTCACTAAAGCTCAGGCAATTTCTTGAAGATGTACTATCACAAGAAGGGCCTGGCAAGGATTCCAAGTCAAGTGAGTTCGGGTGAGAGTTAGAGCAAGATGGTTGAACTTCAGTAAAGGATGCCAAACTATATTCACTAGCTAAATGCTTTATTTCAGTCTCCCTTTTAATATTATAGGAGAGCTCGGATAGAGGGAAATCTAGTTCAAGGTCACTGGCTGCATTGTTTTCAGAAAAAGTGTCAGCTGTGAGGTCATCTTTGTAGAATGTTATTTCCATTCTGTCATTTTGGCTCCTGAAATAAGTAGATATTCATTAGAGCTAAAAAAAAATTCAACTTCAGCAACAACAACGAAGGGAGTTTCTAGTCAACACCTTTGAGAGGGGAAATATTTTACCAAATTTGTTATTATGTTTACAGACTGTTTCTGTTTGATCAATAATTAAGACGTCACCCATTTTTCACATGCTATAACCTTTATTATTTTACTGTGCAAAGCATCTGTACAACTAACTACTTACACAGGAAAGCCATCAATGAAACCTTGCCCAAAAAGAACAGTTGTTTCACTCCTTTTTCTGGTTGTAACTTGGAAATCACTTTCATAGGAATCCTACAATTTGCATTAATTAATTACATAAGATCTATCCCAAAGTAACCCAAAATAACCTATATTGTTTTTGGCAAGTAAAGTAAACCTTTTTGGTATTTCTTTGTGGATTGGTGGAGGATTCGTGAAGATTTCCTTTCATGGGGTGCAGACAGTTTTGCATTGTAATTTTCCTTCTCAGTTAAAGCTTTTTGAAATAGGCAATGGCAATGCTAAGAACACCTCCTAAATCCCCCTGGACCCTAGCCCCGCTATTTCAGAAGAAGCACCACAGTCCCCGTATCTTGGCTTGTCAAGTCAGTCAATAAGCTCAATTGATGAGTCAGAACCAATGGATAACACCATGATTGAGGTGGGGGAAAATGTTATAATCAATGAATAACACCAAGATTGAGGTGGGGGAAAATGTCACAATCAATAATGAAAATGATTTTTGAGAGGTTCTTTCAAGGAGCTCAAAAAAGAAAAAAGACATCAGCTTCCTGCTCAACAAACCTAGGAATCTAACTAAAAATATCTTTTGGAACCCCTCTTTGTCATAAAAAAAATGGCACCAATAAGGGTAGCAATTTTCAAAACAATATAAATCAATGTCTTCATTAAACACAGCTATGATGGAGCATTGCTTATAACTTTCCAAGATACTAAATCAGCTGAAATATTACTAAATTTGAAATGACTTCTCAACATTCCGAAATATTCTATATGTTGGATTCTAACTAATTTAGTTATATATAACATTCTTCCAGGAATACCAAATCAGGAGCTAAAGGAAGGGCTCTCTGACAGACCTGGGAGCCCCATCCCCATTCTGGATGTTATTCAACTGAGCAGACCAGGTTCAAATGGTCAAAGGTCAAGCAAGTCATTCCTATTCACACTCAAAGAAAAAATAAATATCTCAGGTCAGATATTCCCCTCTGCACAAATAAAACAACACAAAGCATATAAGCCAAAGCCACTACAATACCAAAAACTTGGACACTCAACAAAGACAGATTGTTGAGTGATTGTTTCAGTGATGATGATGACGAAGTTTTGCCTAGAGGCTGGAATATAGATATACAAAATCATTTATAATTGGTGTGACTAAGTGGCTTATATTAGTAAATAGACGTATCAATATATTCAGAATCTTGTCAGCTACCTTTTTAGCCGCTGTTTATTACCTATTTAAGTTTTGCCCAGCAGTTCTGAGGATTATTTTATTGGATATTTATAAACATTGCCACCTGATTAGAATTTTTGTTTTCTGCTAATGATGGATGATGCTGTTATTTTGCTGAATGGGTAGCAATATCTCAGGCATGTTTTGCAAATTTTGAATTTGTGATTTTGCAGCATGTTCCTCAATTAATGAACATCTTCATTCATTTATCTTTTGGAGAAGTATATTTTCGACGTTCCTGTTTTTAAACTAGTCTGAAAACAATCTCAAACCTTGTGTTAACCTATAAGATCTGTTGACAAATCCTGTTGTTTGGATTTATTGGAGTCTTTGATTTATTTTTTTTTTTTTTTTTTGTAAGATATGCCATCAAAAGCAAACAAACCCATCCAAGAGACCCCACAGAAAGGCAAAGATATCTGTTCAGCTTGTGATGTGGGCCTTAAGTGAGTCATCATCATCATATGACTCCTGCTGTAAATGGCTTTATGCAACATGTTTAAATTTAAGTTAAGATGAGCATAATCTCCTAAACAAGATGAACTCTAAAATTGGTTGTCTGTCACGTTGCACTTTGTTTAACTCCAAGCAAGCCTCAGCCAGAACATGAAATTTTAAGACAATTTGTACACTAAACTTGACAAAGAAAGAGAAAAAATTATATTTTGCCCACTGAGTACCCCATAGTGATAATGATGCAGCCTTTTTGATGTCTCATCTTGAATCTGAACACAAACTGCCTCCAATAACAATCAAACGGGTAAAACAACTTCCTGTGCAATCTCCCACCACTAATCCAGCTCACAAGCCATTGTTATTTAGAGTTGAGCCAATTTCTTCAAAGTACATGATAATTGAACAGTCATTTGAAAAAAAAAGTCATTTGCTTTTTCAAATATGTGTTCAGGGAAAGGCTCAGGTACAAAGAACTTGTTATAGAATTGAAAAGCGGAATTGCATGCGGTGAGCCTAGCCAGTGCATTAGAAATGGCTGTATTCTGCCAAAAAACGATGAAGATTGACGCCTGAGCATTAGCAAATGTGTCAATCCTATGCAATATTGAAAAACCCAAATGATAGTGAGTATACTTTTGATGCTCATTATAGTGTTAATTCAATGTTTAATAAAAGTACCTACTTATAAGATTCAGTTGTTTTGGCTTTTTTTTGTTTTTCAGTTTTGTGTGACTTCAGTGCTACCTTTGCATAAATGCCATAACTGTGATGTGATTTTAACAATCTTTGGTCTGGTGGGTTTGGTTCAAGAGCAGAACTACCATCCAGTACCATCCACGGTAAGTAAATTGACAACTAATTTTGGTAGCCAGGGTGGTATCAACTCTTTGGGGGAACGTTTTGTTGAGTTACAAAATAATCCTTGAGAAACTGATAGTATAACTAATAATTCAGTTGGAAGTAGAAATCAAAAGCATAATGATCCTAACTTGGCTAATAAAAGTAAGTATGTTTTGCAACAATGTATTGACCATTGATTATATGACAATTGACTGTTGCCTATATGAATGTAATATGTTGACATCTGCACAGTATACCCTGCAATGTAAAATGTTAGAATCCTTCAAACACCACAAAATCTCACTATTAGCCAAGAGTCTAGCTGACCATACCTGAAAATTCTCGCTCCAGTCTCGTTACAATTTCCTGTTATGCCCATTTGCTACAGAGATGACAATCAAGCAGAGGCTAAAGTATTAGATGTGTTTGCAACTTCAGAACAGTGAATACTGTATTCGAGATTGGAGGTTTTTTCGTTTTTTTGTTCGTGTATGAATATATCTTTTCGTGCTTATGGAAAGTAGCTAAAAAGGCAACATGGTCTTTACTTTTCATATTTCGTATCAGCTGTCTTTGGATCCACTGACCATCTATCTCTGGTCTGACAGCACTTTTTAAATCCAAGTCTAAATCTAAAACGTTAAAAGAAGTAATTGAAACAGATGTTTGTCTAAAATAGTGAAAACATTGCCGACTCTCACAGATATATTTAAACCAAAACTAATAACTGATTGACGCCTGAGCATTAGCAAATGTGTCAATCCTATGCAATATTGAAAAACCCAAATGATAGTGAGTATACTTTTGATGCTCATTATAGTGTTAATTCAATGTTTAATAAAAGTGCCTACTTATAAGATTCAGTTGTTTTGGCTTTTTTTTTCGTTTTTCAGTTTTGTGTGACTTCAGTACTACCTTTGCATAAATGCCATAATTGTGATGTGATTTTAACAATCTTTGGTCTGGTGGGTTTGGTTCAAGAGCAGAACTACCATCCAGTACTATCCACGGTAAGTAAATTGACAACTACTTTTGGTAGCCAGGGTGGTATCAACTCTTTGGGGGAACGTTTTGTTGAGTTACAAAATAATCCTTGAGAAACTGATAGTATAACTAATAATTCAGTTGGAAGTAGAAATCAAAAGCATAATGATCCTAACTTGGCTAATAAAAGTAAGTATGTTTTGCAATTATGTATTGACCATTGATTATATGACAATTGACTGTTGCCTGTATGAATGTAATATGTTGACATCTGCACAGTATACCCTGCAATGTAAAATGTTAGAATGCTTCAAACACCACAAAATCTCACTATTAGCCAAGAGTCTAGCTGACCATACCTGCACACAGAGCACAGAACTCAATGTATATCCTCTTAATTCAACTCCTAGTATCAAAAGATTTACTGCAAGAAATCTGAGCAAATTCAAGATAAATAAAGAAAAAACAACTCAGTAGCTCTGTCTATCTCACAGAGTGAGTCAAAAGGAAAAGGGCTGAGTAGTAACAACTGAAAAGCCCGCGTCTACTGAAAAAGAAGAAGTTTCTGTCTAACTCAAGAATTTTCAAGGCAATAATTACTTGAGCTATTGGCAGTATTGCTGCTAAAGAACTGAATGTTTGCTGAGAAAATCTTTACCAAAATAAGAAACGTCAAGTTTTTTACTTGTGCACACAACATCGCCATATAATGCCTAAAAAAACTACACAGAGAAAAGCACTATGAAATGGCCAAAAACCCCAATGCCTGAAAAAGGCTCATAATTAGGTACAGCATATGATAAGTGTACGGCAGAAGGGTGTACTTTGGATGAAAGGTCAAATGTTGTACAATGTGATGAATGTAATTCCTGGCAATGCACTGGGTGCCTCTTGATGTCTGATACAGAGTACAAAATATTTAACAAAATGAACCAATGACTTGAAAGGGTTTGGGTCTGCCCCTTGTGGAAAACCAGCAGTAGCAAACATACCATCTCAGACATTGTTAAAACAGCATTACAATAGCACAGGAATGAAGTACAGGGCATGTTTGACTCATTCAAACAGGATATGTGTGCTTCTCTTGACTCTGTCAAAGCCAAAATCAAATATCTTTAAGAGAATATAAAAACAAAAGTTTCTGTGTTGGAAGTCAAGAACATTGTAAACTGTGTTGTTGCTGATAAACTAGAAGCCAACGTTTTCAAAATATTCAAATAAGAACAAGACCAGTTTAACAGAAGTATGAATCTCTTTGCTTATGGTACCACCTCAGGGAGACTATGCCAAACTTATACATCGAGTTCATGAAAAGTGAGTTCAAAATAGACATGGGTGTCACTTCAAACATTTGGTGCCTGCCAGGAGGGCAAAACCATAGTGCACCCAGATCATCAGCCGCTACAAGGCCTGATCCCATCCTGTTCTTCACCAATTTGGGTAAACAGAGAGCAGAAATCTTGAAGCTTTCCTGAACAAAAAAAGGCACTATTGCCTTTTATGCAGATACACCTCGAGATGACTGTTAGAAAAGAAAAGAATGATTGAAGAGATTAAAAGAAGAGCTGCACCTTGTGAGCAAAATCTAGGAATAAGAAATGGGGTCATTGTGACAAAAAATGTGCCACCCTTGGGACCCCCATTCCTAAGACAGATAGAGAACTAGATGGGGCACAAAGTGATGTAAGTAATGGAAATAGGGAACGAGAGGTCATTTGCAGTAAAACAAACTCAAGCTAAGGCAGCACCAAGTTATTGGTCTCAACCAACAAAGTTTTCCAAACTGCATGTTTGGGCAGTGAGAGCAAGCATGAAAATACTGGCAGTGAAAGTGAAATTGAAATCAGTTGATCTTGTACCAGTAGCAATACTACTAAAATAATAAACCAAACTAAAAAGAAACTAGAAAAGTCCATGTTTTTTACACAAATTCAAATACTCTTGCTCCAAAACTGAATGAACTAAAAGCTGTATGTTTTGATCTTGATATAGATGTTATTTGTGTTTGTAAAATTTGACCTGAAAATTAAGTGTCAAGATTAGAAGAGTCTCATATCCAAATCCCTTAATTCAGTCTGTGTAGCAATGTGGATAACCATGAATGTTGGAGGGGAGCAGCAATATATTGCAGAACAGGACTGAGAGCTGAAACTGTGAGTTACTTTTTTATTTATTCTGAGAGTAGTTGGGTTGAGAATGCTTGTTTGAAACCCCAAATTGGATCAAAATCATTTATCATTTGCTTATTCTACCCACCAAGTTTCATCTCAATCTCTCCACTCTAAGCGTTTTCCAAGGTTTCCGGTTTCCCCCTCCAAATTTCCCCCAATGTCACCAGAAATGGTCAGGGTTTAAAATAAGAGCTCTGATACATGAGTTCTTTCAAAATATCAAATTCAAAATTACCTCATGAATGGTCACCTGCTCTGAAGTTAAAAATACCTAAATTTTTGTAATTTTTCTGAATTAAAACTCCCGCCCAACTCCCCCAAAGAGAGCAGATCCGTTTCGGTTATGTCAATCACGTATCTAGGACTTGTGCTTATTTTTCCCACCAATTTTCATCCTGACCTCTCCACTCTAAGCATTTTCCAAGATTTCTGGTCCCTCCCAAATCCCCCAACGACACTGGATCCGGTCGGGATTTAAAACATGAGATCTGAGTCACGATGTCCTTCTAAATATGAAATTTTATCCAATGAAATTCAAGATCTGATCACTCCTTTGTAAGTTAAAAATACCTCATTTTTTCTAATTTTTGAGAATTAGCCCTCCCTCCCAACTACCCAAAAGAAAGTGAATCCGTTCTGGCTATGTCAATCATGTATCTAGGACTTGTGCTTATTTTTCCCACTAAGTTTCATCCTGATCCCTCCACTCTAAGCATTTTCCAAGATTTTAGGTTTCCCCCTCCAACTCCCCCTGATGTCACCTGATCCAGTCAAAATTTAAAATAAGAGCTCAGAGATATGATATTCTTCTAAATATCAAATTTAATTAAGATCCGATCACCTGTTCATAAGATAAAAATACTTCATTTTTTCTAATTTTTCCAAATTAACCATCCCCCCACTCCCTCCAGATGGTCAAATTGGGGAAACAACTATTTCTAATACAATTTGGTCTGGTCCCTGATACTCCTACCAAGTTTCATCGTCCTAGCTTATCTGGAAGTGTCTAAACTAGCAAAACCAGGACCAACAGACCAACAGAATTTACCATCACTATATGTCAATTGATAAATACCAAGTGCCTTACCAAGTAATTTTTCTCTGGGGATGGAATATTTGGTTGAAGGTTGGCTTCAGTATGGCTTATTTTGGAAAAGGGTTATTTCCAGGCTTTGGGCAAGCCATGGGTGGATGTAGTTATAAGCCCAACTAAATTGATAGAAAACTTGACCTTTGTTAAAACTTGAAACCCCCTCCCCCTCACCCTATTTGAGATAGGGTTTGTGATATCAGAGCTCAATATGAGCCCTGATCCTAGTCATCTTTGGTCTAGCTTTCATTTGGATCTGTTGCTCTATTCACAAGTTATACTAAATTTAACAAAAAGCTTGACTTTTTTCAGCACTTAAAACCCACTCCCTCTTGTTCTATTTGAGCTAGGGTTTTCATATAAAAATTTGATGCATGTCATGGTCTTAGGCATAATTGGTTCAATCTTCATTGCTATCCATCACTCCACTTGCAAGTTACACTGAATTAAATGCCTCCTCCCCGTAATTAAGCTAGGGTCTTCATCTCAAAACATTATGTTTTATGGTTTTGGCATCTTTGGCTTGACTTTCATTGAGATCCATTATTTCATTTGCAAGTTAAACCAAGTCAAACAAAAAACTCAACTTTTTTAGCACTTAAAGCCGCCTCCCGTTAATTAAGCTTGGGTCTCCATCCCAGAACTCAATGCATATAGAATAGAATAGATCATCCAGGCATTACTCTTACTCTTAGGCACTACTCTTAGGCATTTTTATTCAATTTTCATTGAAATTCATCTCTCCATTTGCAAGTTACACTGAATTAAATGAAAAACTCAAATTTTTTTAACACTTAAAGTCCCCTTACCCTAATTAAGCTCAATTTTAATCCAAATAGTTCAATTTTAACACAAATCTGACTGGTGATTCTCCTGCTATACTTGATTACATAGACGGGCAGACAGACAGACAGATATCAAAAACCTATCTTGATGGATATTTTCCACTATCCAAATAGGTGATGATGCCTGGATGATGATATGCTATTCTTTCCCTCTTTGTGGATCCAATGAGCCAACATGGCTACCTAAGACGTTGCAAAATCTGTCTGTCCATCCGTCTGTGTAATCAAGTATAGGGGGAGAACTGCTGGTTAGATTTGAATGAAAATTTGGATAGCCAGATTTGGTGCCAAGGATCATGAGACACATCAAGTTGAAAGATGAAGACCTTAGCTCAAATAGAACAGGAGGGGGGCTTTACCTGCTAAAAACAGTTTTTTGTTTAATTCAGAGTAACCTGCAAATGGAGTGATGGATCTGAATGAAAATTGAAGCAAAGAGGCCTAAGACCATGACACATATCAAGTTTTGAAATAAAGACCCTAGCTCAAATGTAACAAGGGGGAGTGGGTTTTAATTCCCGAAAAAAATTAAGTTTTTTGTTTAATTTAGTATAACTTGCAAATGGAGTAACAGATACAAATGAAAATTAAACCATAGATGCCTAAGATCAGGGCTCATATCAAGTTCTGGTATCACAAACCCTATCTCAAATAGGGCGAGGGGGAGAGGGTTTCAAGTTTTAAGAAAGTTGAGTTTTCCTTTAATCTAGTAGGGCCTATAACTTATGAATGGAGTGACAAATCTTAAGTCATATTTGTCTGAATATCTGAATTTGCTGGAATGAATATGACAAAATACCACTGCATTGGATCCAGCTAGAATTCCCTAGACTTGTTTATTACAGACAACATTTAGATGGGCAAAGATTCATAGATTCAGTAGCCTTACCAATAATATGGTCCTGAAGATGATGAAATGGTAGAAATCTGGTTCAGTTGACAAGAGGACAAAACTTAAACACTAATGTCAGAAATATAAACCCAAATGGACTACAATATGCAACATTTAGCACAAAACAAGTAATTTTAGCTCAATGTTGACTAGTGAACTGTGAAGTAATTTCAATTTTTTATTATATAACTTTTAAACAAAATTAAACCAAGTGTTAATCATACTATAATTTTTTTTGTCAAAAACAAATACCTTATTTCACATCCAAAAATAGGGCATGGAGCTATATCTGAGTTTACTCTAAATTTAAAGGTGACATTTTCTTGTACATTGCCAAAGCACACACACACAAAATTTTCATGTCAAAGGTAAAGTATTTGAAAAAGAAGTACATTAACAGTATCTTAAGTAAAAAGTATTCCATAATCTTACTTAAGTATCAAGTAATAAGTACACCCTAGAGTTTTTACTTAAGTACAAGTACAAGTAATGGAAAATTTTACTTAAGTAGTACTTCAAGTAAGTGACAGCACTGATTTAAACACTAATAGACTCCTATCACCTAATCAACATGACTTTTGTCCTAAACAATTAGTTGTCACATACAAGCATGCCTCAAAACTTATGGATGAGGGATCTCCTGTTGACATGTTATTACTAGATCTAGCCAAAGCATTTGATAAAGTTTGCCATAGGAGCTAAAATTTTAACTCTGTGCAATGGAAATCCATAGATACATAAACTGGCAAATGCAATTTCTTACCCATAGAAAGGAGGTGGGAAGAATATTTAGAGACAAAGGATCAATCTTCTTCTTGGAATCAGCAGATGTAAAAAGTGGAGCACTCCAAGGAACAATTTTGGCTCTAACTTTATTTAATATCTTCATCAACAATACACCTTCAGTCATAGAGAATGAAAATTTTCTTGTAAGCAGATGATTCTAAATTAATTGTTACTGTCCATGACCCTCAACATGCCATAGCCATCCAGGCTGATCTTGATGTACTGTCAAAGTGGGCAAAATCCTGGCAGCTTGAATTTAATATCTAGAAATTCATTTCCAAGTCATTCCAAGCCAAGAAATCCAGTCATTCATTTTGGAGCAAACAACCCTCTGTGCCACTATTTTATTAAATCCAGTGATGGTTCAAATCAGCCACTCATATGTAGTCATAAAAATGGTAAAATTCTAGTTAAGTGACTTCTTGCTATCTTGGAAAGGGGTTAGGTTAGGAAAATGAAACTTTCAGGGATGAGTCTACAGGCTAAAGTATGTCCCAGGAAGGTATTTTAGAGTACCTACCTCCACTCCTTCTCTCTCTTGAGGGCCTTGACCTTTGATGACCTTTAAATATATGTGTGTTATAATTGCGAAACCTTGCAAAATAGATTTTCTGCTTGAATGAAGTACAACAAAATTGTTTTCAGCTTCACAACTTTGTTTAATCCCAATTTATAAGGTTTTATAGATATAAAAATACATTTCCTTAATTTTGAATTAAAATCAACAATAACAAATCCATGTGGCTGCATAAATTTGAACCCTGGATATATATGTATTAAACTGTGAGATAAAACTGTTTTTCTTTGTTTTTTGCATTTTCCCTGGTCTTGTGTTACCCTAGGTGTTGATTTAAGGGACCTACCTCAGTGCTGTGATTGATATATTTAGACTTTTGTGCAATTCATTTTATTTTCAATTCTCCAGGGAATTGCACATCTTCCCGTTCTTCATTATTTACCTATACAGTGTTGCCGGTCTAAATTTGCAAAGTAACTGTTTTTTTTATGAAGCCACAGATTACGTAAGCTAAATCGTTTATCTTCTGCATTTGGGGAAACCCGTGCAGAAGAGAGCGATAACAAACACGAAGAGCCATATTGGTACCAGCAGGATATCCATCCTTAAACTGCTGGGGATAGGCGATTTGAGTATCCGCGCTTCCCACAGGTCCCCCAAGTTCTGAAAACCCTGTGATAAATTGATATCTGTTGGCTGAAAGCTTTTTTCCCCTGCATTTTTTTTCCAGTGCTTTTTTCTCATATCATGCCGCCACCTAGCAAAATTAAGGCCACATCAAGTAGAAGACCAAAAAGGACTCATATAAGTCCGAAAAAAGGATCCGACAATTGTCTTGCCTGCAATATTGCATTAGAAAATGATTCTTATGCCATTCTTTGTGATGGGTGTGACAAGTGGATATGTACCAAGTGTCTAGAGATGCCTGAACCTGAATATCTGCTTATCACGAAAATCTCCCGACGTGTAGATATTTGTATCAAGTGCCCAGCATGTAAATACGGATCAACATCTGTTAATACTCAAAATCCTAGTGTTGAGAATATTGTAAAAGCTACAATAAATAGCATGAAAAATGAGATCATTGATAAAATCTCATCTCAAGCGGCCTTTCAAGAAATTGTCCAAGCATCTTTAAAAGACTTGGAAACATCATTAAAAGCTGAAATCTCACAAACTGTCAGTGAGATAAAATCACAAGTGTCAGCACTGGAAACCCAGGTGTCTGAAAAATGCTCACTCTCTGAAATGCGTTTCGAAGTCCAGACGGTAGTTCTTCAAGAGACAACAAGCATCAAAGTCAATCTTACCCAGCATCTTGATAGTGAGATCCAGCGCCACTTTTCTGAAGAAAGGGACAGACAACGTAGAGCCCTTAACATTGTTGCGTTTGGGATCCCTCTGCAACCCAATGACCAACTATTCATCAAGTCTTATATTGATCAAAAGTATAAGCTCAGAGACGTTCACATCAATAATGTGAGAAGACTTCCAACCCCTACTAACTCTCTGCCATCTGCACGCCCTCCTCCTGTCCTTTTTACTGTCCCAAGCCTGGACATCAAAAGGTCAATCATCAACCGCTCCCGCAAGCTCCACAAGGATATACAATTTCATGGTGACGCATCCAAGACAGAGAGAGACAGGAGGAAGGCTTTAGTTGAGGAGTTGAAAAGAAGAATAAGCTCAGGTGAGCCCAACCTCATGATCTTCAAGGGCCAAATTGTTCCAAAAAACAACGCTGCTCATCGCAGTTGGGAAGCGCCACCCCGGTCCCCTCCAAAGCAATCCATGATGGAAACCTAGTTATATCATCACATCCTCATGTAAATAGTTTTGTTTCCCCAGTGCTTTGTTTTGATAAATCGTCAGTTGATATTTCTTGTGAAGCTTCATCCAATCCTTCTCCAAATGTTTCCCATGTCGATTTAAGAGCTATTTCTGCTAATGTTAATTCAAATGTTATATCTAATAATTTGCTCGTATCATGTCAGAATTCAGCGGATTCAAGTTTTTCAAGTACTATATCTGATATTACCTCTGAGTCTCAACAGCCAAATTTCCCGAGTCAGAAGCCCTTTCTGAAAATACTTTCCATGTTCTTTCAAGCAATGTTGACTGTCTGACAAATAAGCTTCTAGAATCCGGAGTGCTTCTTAGGGAGGAAGCAGTAGATATTGCGAGTTTTGTTGAATTGTTACTGAAACATAGTTTTTTGGCGGTTACTGAAACATCCCTACAGATCTTGGGATATCAACTATTTAGCAACTTGGAGCACTCAAATTGTCAAAGAGGAGTCAGTGTTTATGTAAGAGATGGTATCCAGGTTAGTGTTGTAAATCCTACTATGCTTGATATATCTTTGATAGAAAGTGTATGGCTTGATATCTCCATTGCTAATAAAAATTTGCATCTTGGGTGCGTTTATTGAAGTCCAAGTGCTCCTTCCCTTGAAGATAGTGAATTGGCCCTCAAAACTATCATTGATGAAATGACATCTTCAATTTCCCTTCCTAGCTCATTTGAGTTAATAATCACTGGAGATTTTAATTTTCCTGCAATTGAGTGGGTTGAAGGAACTGGAAATATTTCATCTAATAGTAGAGACTTACCTTTTTTATCTTGCCTATCAAATAATTTTCTTCATCAGACTATTGATAAGCCTACACACTATAGAGCTGATCAGAATCCCTTGCTGTTAGACCTTGTCATTTTGCGTGATACTGATTCCCTCATTCGTAATGATTATTTACTGCCAATTGCTAGTAGTGACCACCTAGTTATTCTGTCTGTGTTGTCCCTAAATAGTCGTCCTCAACCTAAATTTCGTCCTCAGACTTTCACCGACTATGAGGCAATACAGCAGGAACTTCCATCTGCAAACTGGTCAATGATTATCACCAGTGACATCAATGAGTCGTGGCTAAATTTCAAAAAAACTCTTCTTGCTCTTGAAAAGAAACATTCCAGGGTTATTTTTAGGAAACAGCCCAAAACACTTCCCTTCCTCACTAAGAAAGTTAAGAAGCTGATTAACCAGAAATCTAGAGCTTGGAAAGGGTATATGAAGAAGAGGAACCAGGAGACCCTGTCATTTTATAAGGCAGTATGGAATCGTGTAACAGATTCTGTAAAAGAAACTGAAATCTGCCTACAAGGAAAATTTGGCTTCTGAGATCAAGTTAAACCCAAAATCTTTTTGGAGACATGTCTCTTCTAAAAACCCAAATCATCATACTATTCCTGACCTTGTTGACCACAGTGTATTACACTCATCTCCAATAGATAAGGCTAACATTCTAAATGCACAATTTGCTTCTGCCTTTACCCAAAATTCAGGCACCTCCTCACCAGATCCTCCATTGTATGAAGTGCTTTTCCCTATGCCTGATCTGTCAGTAGGTGAATTAATGGTTTTCAATAGCTTTGAGAAGCATGATGTAAATAAGTCAAAGGGACCAGATGGTGTTCATCCATGTCTTCTTAGGGAGTGTCAAAAAGCTCTCAGCTACCCCCTGTGCATGCTGTTCTGGTTATCTCTTCAAAATGGGGAACTACCGCATGACTGGAAAACATCTTATATAACCCCAATCCATAAAAAGGGATGAAGAGACTCAGCAGAGAATTACCATCCCATAAACATCACCTCTGCAGTTGTTAAGGTGCTTGAGAGATTTGTTAATAAAGCTCTAATTGAACATCTTGAGGTCAATAATATCCTTTCCACATCACAACATGGTTTCAGATCTGGTAGATCTGTGGACACTAACCTTATTCAAACATATGAATTAGTGACTACACTGCTTGATGAGGGTTTTCCTGTTGACATGATTCTTCTTGATCTGTCCAAAGCATTCGACAAAGTTTGTCATGAATTCCTCATAATCAAATTGAGGGCTGCAGGTGTCAACGAAGGTATTGTACAGTGGATTATGGGCTTCCTTTCTGAAAGATCACAGAGTGTCAGAGTTTTTGATTTGCAAGGAACTCCTCATTTCTCTTCTCCCACAACCGTATTAAGTGGCGTGCCCCAGGGCACTATTCTTGGACCAACACTTTTCAACTTCTATGTTAACAAATTACCCACCCTTCTTTCAAATCTTATTACCCTTACACTGATGACTCAAAACTAGTTGGAAAAGTGGCTACTCCCTCTGACCAGCAATCAATTCAAACAGATCTTGATAGCCTAGAAAGATGGGCTAACATGTGGCTTCTGACTTTCAATGTTGACAAATGCCATGTAATTCATTTTGGCAAAAATAACAAGCATCATAAGTATTTCCTTCAAAACAACTTCCTTTCTGCTGTTTCTGATGAAAGAGATCTTGGGGTTATTGTAGATCACCAATTAAAGTTTAGCAGCCATGCTAAGTCTGTTTCATCTTCTGCAAATAAAACCCTCGTTATCATAAAAAGAACCATCTCCAGCCAACACCCTAGAGTTCTTATGAAGTTATATAAGGCGCTTGTACGTCCACACCTGGAGGTTGGAATGTCATTGGCAGCCCCTTTCTTCAAAAAAGATAGGAAGTTGCTTGAGGATGTCCAGTGTCGTGCCACTAAGATGGTTACCAACATGAATAAATTTCCATACAAAGAAAGACTACATCATTTGAAGCTGCCAACACTGACATACCAACGGAAAAGGGGTGATATTATTTTAACCAAAAAAATCCTCTCTAAAAATACCCTTCCAGGTCTCTTTGCAGAGCCCTTGCGCTCTGGTACTAGAGGACATTCTTTGAAGCTCCCCATGCAGCATTCCACGAGTAGACATAGAAGCCACTTCTTCAGCCAAAGAATCATCAATATGTGGAACCAGCTCTCTGAAGAAACAGTTTCTGCTACTTCAATTGGCATGTTCAAGTCCCACCTTGATAGGGAATGGCTCTGCCAGGAGTTCCTTTACAATTGGGAAGCTGTAGAGTCCTCTACAAGAGTCTAATCTAACAGCCACAATCTACACCAAATGAATTCTTTTTTTTTCTCATGGAGCATCACAAGGATGGATAATCCTTATATTACTCCAAGCTGCAATTTAAGGTATTTAAGATTTAAGGTAAAAACATTGATATGGCTCAGAATTCTACTCAAATAACAGGAATTGCAAAAGGCAGAGAAAAAGCAACTGGTAACTGAAAATTAAGGTAAAATGTTGTTTTGTCAAAATTTCAATAGGTATTTTGACCTGTCATGTAGACAAATTTCAGGGCCCTCTAGAGCAAGAAGGAGTGGAGGTGGGTACTTTAAAATACCTTCCTGGGATATACTTTAGCCTGTAGACCCATCTCCAAAAGTTTCTCCAAAGAAGTCACTTAACTAGAATTTTACCATAAAAACTTCTGATAAAAAAGATCTGGAGTCTTGGTGGATGATAGGAGCAGGTTTGATTTTCATGTGATCTATAGTAGCCAGTGTCAACCAAGCTCTTGGTTTAATAAAAAGAACATACTACAGTAGATCTCTAACTGTGATCACTAAGCTCTTAAAGGGCCTGATCAACCTGGAACTGGAATTTGATGTGGGTGTTGCTACTCTAGTAAATAAGGGTAATAGCCTAGGCTAGGCTTATATCAATTCTAGACTCAGTGCAGTGATGTGTAACTAAATGCATAAGATATTTCAACAGCTTAGATGTCCTACCTAATTATTTAAGCTCACTCTACTATCTCTCACATATGGATGTAGGCAAGGAGAGATGTAATAACAATATACAATTTAGTACATGACCAGAGTATGATACCTGAGCTGTTCCAAATAGTCAGTTCACAAGAACTAGAGGCCACCCCTTGAAGCTTTTTTGAATACATGCTAACACCAAACTGCAAAAGAAAAATTCTAGCAGCAGGGTTAGCCTAAGAAACTCTCTTAGCCAGAATGCTAGCCTATTAGCCTATGTGCCCAGTGTTGAAGCCTTCAAGTCTGCAATTGACAAAAACTAGGGAGGAAACTCTCCCACAGTATAGGATGCACCTAACAAGTTGATTTACTAGCATCAGTAACCATTCACAGGACTTCTAATCACTGGTAAGTGTAATTTAAGGTAATTAGGCTAATGCTCTAGGTGCATTCCTAGAGTTTCATTCACCTAGCTCAACTAGTTGCCATGATAGCAAAAAGGCCCCATACTATAATTTTACCTCTTACTTTTTCTGTTACTAGGGTTATGCTATATCTGGGACCACCAAGCAGAGCAGGGGACATTGACAAAAAAGCAGCCATGACAGTTGGAAATAAAATAAGAAATCTATAGGCATTAATTTCTCTTGTTTAGCATCTTTCCTTCAAAATTAGTGAACCAACAAACATTTGCTGTAAATACAGTATCAAATAAAGAGGCCTAGCCAGGCATTTTCCTGATTAAAATGAAGTAACCTAGATTGTATTGTGGCTTTAAAAGGAAAAAGTTAAGAACAGCACCAAGTTTGCCTATTTCACAATACCTCATGTGTACTCACAAATATTTTTTGGATAGGTACTGTCAATCCAACAGAATGTCTAGTCTTTAATTCTTGAAAAAGAAAGCCAGTCCGTATTATGTTAAAGTTAATGAAAACGGATTCTTCGTCGGCATTGCCAAATAAAAGTTTTCGTTTGGGCCAAGATGGATTAATTTTTCACTACGTGTTATTGATTTTGCCGTTTGCGATTAAAATGCTAATCGCTTTCTTGGATAATAAGGTCTATTTTATGTCAAGTATGAACAAATTTATTCTGTTGTTTCCCGGCCTTTTTAATTGTTGGATAAAGCCACGCTTGAAAACTTTAGCAACTGCAACTCAACAATCGGGCAATAGGCCTTCAAGGAGTAGCAGCCCCCAATTTTACCCTGGGCTCCCACATACATAATATTTGCATGTAAACATAATTATGCTGCCATATATACGAATATTGCCTCAAATCCATAGGTCGGGCAAGATTAAAATGTTTATTGAAAAATTGATTTCGTCAGTGAGACATTATACAATGCTATGCTCTGAAGCTGATAAAAACCATAAGAATAGGCTACATTGTAATGAAATAAATAGAATAATGCCTTGGAAGAAGTTGGAATTGAATTTAAGATTAGTAGACCAATTTAAATCTGAAGGCTTAATTTTAATAATATAGGTCAGTTTGTTTTGTGTCTGTGTAGTATAGCCTAGGTTCTGCACAAAAAGGCTTTCATTGGGCGTAGCAGATAAATATCCAGACTAGTATGGGGCAAGTTTGATTTTAGCAGTGTTGCTTTTGGTAGTCAATTTGCTTCCAAGCTAGAAGAGAAGTCAAAAAGGAAAAAAGTATAATATACGATTTGATTTTTCACTTAAAGCTGTTTTTGAATGACACTGCTGACATTTTTATGCATCCCAGTCGTGTATCTTGTTATGATAAGCAACTCATAGCATGGTAAGGCTTTTAAATAGCCTTACCATAGACAAGGCTATTATTTTTTTAATTCGTTATTTTGCTAGAAAAAGAGATCGTATATATTTCAGTCAAGGGTTATATGTCCAAAAAGTCTGATGCTATTACAACTAGTGTGTATGACGGGATTAGACTCTCAAGGTCCAAACCGATCTGATCTCCTGATCGATCTGATCTCCGCATCGTGACCCTTCAGTCAGGAAGTACCAACCATAGACCAGCCATTATACAACTACTACAGTAGTAGCTGTATTATTATAACTACTACTACTTCTACTATTACTACTGCTACAGCTACTACTAAAACTATTAGAATTCATTGCCATGCCTAGTTGCCTGAGACCAGCAAAGCTTTTACATGCCCCTCCTTTTTCCAAACACACTCTCCTCCTGTATCCCAATCTATTCAAAGCCTGCCTCTTTACACTCTCCCACGAAGTTGCGATCTTTTTTAAATTCTTTCTTACGGTCTCTTCCCAATCCATCTGGGGTGCCTTCCTTTCCGTTAAACTCTTGGATAGATCACGGTTGCAGCTATTGCTGCAACCTAGTGAGAGATGATACGTCCTATAATGGCAAAAATAAGCCTAAAACCACTAAAAATGATGTCTGGTCGAAACGAAAGCACACCAGTTCAACCGCCTCGTCCTAAAACCCTGTAAAGAAAACTTTATTGTCCCTGGGTAAGGTTTATACTAATTGACTATTCAGGTAGCTACGAAATAAACTTACCTCCATAGTCAGAATTGTATCCTGCGGGGGGAAAAGGGTTTTGTGGATTGGGTGGATCAGAGATTTTCTTTCAAAATCCATGCAGTTTCTTTCTTCCTTTTTCCAGTTTGCATTTTAAACTTTGTCAGCAGCTCTTCATACGACATTTCTACCTGCTTCAAATCTATCGTTAGAGCTCTTTTCTGAACTATTTCGAGCATGGCGCTTTGCTCAGCTGTCAGTCCAAAATACCATACAGGAGCTGCATATTCCAGAATTGGGTGAATAAAAGATGTATATATTCGAAGGAGGTGATCTGAAGGGGCGCCATGTTTCGAAATAAGTTTGAGCATCAAAGCATCATTTCAGCTCAGGAAGAGCTGAAATGAAGGTCTTATAGTTGTATGGTATGCAGATAAATGAATAAAAGTGATTAGTGGTATTTACGACAACAACGGTGACGTGGTTAAGTTAGGGAATGACGTTAGTAGCTAGCTTCACATTGAATCAGTTTCTAAGCAGGGATGTGTTTTATCAATTTAAATGGATCATTTTAGAGAGTTTTCCCGGAGGAACATGGGAAAGGTCATGCGAGAGCATGGAATCAAATGAGAAGATATAACTCGCCTAGACTTAAATTATGCTGATAATTTGAGTGTCTTACATGAAAATATTAGCGAATTGGATGTATTTTGGGGAGTTTTGACACTGCGGGGGTACAAGAATAGCTTTGAAAATAAATGTTGAGAAGACTAAGTCACTTAGAATAGGAATAAATAAATATGAAGAGATGATGTTTGGCAATGAAATGGGCAATCAAACTGATAGGTACATTGACCTGGGTAATCTCTTTAGTAAAGAGAATGGATGAGGTGAAGATATAAAAAATAGAATAGCCAAGGCCCATGGCGTTGTCTACAATTCAAAACATTTAAGGAAGATTAAGAAGATGATCTTGAGAACCAAGACTAGAATATTGGAAGCTACAGTGATGACCTAGGTCAAATATGGTACCGAAATGTGGGCACCTCGAAAGATGAATGATGATTGGTTAGATGTTTTCTAGAGGAATTGTCTATAGGTTGTTTTGGGGTACCCCTTTGACTGACTGTATTACAAACAGTAAGCTCTAAAAAGTAGAGTTCTATCCCGTTTTATATAGCTATAATTAGAAGACGAGTAAAATGGTTAAGACACGTTTTGCGGATAAAAGATTACAGATTACCAAAGATCGCCTCTTTTTGCTACTTTTTCTTCTTCACTTTCGTTTTGACTCGTTGTGATCCCCGCTGTCGCATGTCTTTTAACCAGATATTTCACTGTTCTTCCCTTTTATTTTTGGTTTCTTCTGATCCTCGTCGCCGCGTGTCTTGTGGCCGCATATTTCTTTGTTTTTCACTTTGGTTTTTAACTCGATGTGATTTTCGCTATCGCACATCTTCTAACCAAATACTCCTTTTTTCTTTACTTTCATTTTTGATTCGTTTTGATCCTCATTGTCATATGTCTTGTAACCGGATATTTCTTTGTTCTTCACTTTCTCTTTTGACTCGTATTTCTCACTGCCACTTATCTTCTACCCGCATATTTCTTCGCTCTTCACTTTCATTTTTGACAGGTTGCAATTGTCGTGTCTCAAACATTCTAACCACATATTACTTTTTTCTTCGTTTTCGTTTATCATTGCTTCAGGTATTTTTCCAATTCCTTTTGCCTCAGCTGTTCGGATTGGTCTTGTATAATTTGATTTTCTAAGCTTTTCATTTTCCCCAATTGTGAATTTTCATTTCTCGTGTTGTCCTCTTGATTATCCTTCATTTTATGTTGCATTTTATTCATTTCGAACAATTTTCAAAAAAATACATGAAGCTGTTTTCGAGAAAAAAGGCCTGAATAATTTGGAAGCATCTAATGCTCCGAATAGGATACGTAATGTCTTGCTAATGGATTATCTGTTACTGATTTAGGTTCGCCAGACCTCGTTACGGTATCCTGAACGCCCAAGTTTGTTAAGATTAAAGTAAAAGATTTTCAGATCCGGTTGATGATATTAAACATGCTAAAGGGTTGAAAAGCGTTGATATTTCCCCTCGTGTCAACCAAATACGAAAAGAATTATTGGGGATAAGATGCCTTCTAATTTAAGACAGGCAAATAATGTTGGATACCTCAAGTAGTATCTCCAATTCTTTGTGTTAAACAGGATATTAATGTCATTAAAGTTCTATGGTATGAAGCAAAATAGTTAGTAGATTATGGTAAAAAACTTTAGATATTATATAGTGAGAAATTTTTTTTATTAGTGTTGTTTTAGCTTTGCTTGGTTGTTATTTGCAGGAGGATTGTGTTATTTGACAATGACAAATAATTTATTGGGGCATATCAAAATAAATAATCGCAATATATAAAACTGTAAATTAAAATGAGTGGTGAAATATTGTCAGAATGATTTCCTGTATCGCTCTGGGGTTGTATGGCTGTAGCTTGTTTCGGAGCCAGATGTCGTGCTTGTTTTGTGATCAGCGTGCCAGACTAGGCAGGCATATTCTAAAATTGGTCTCATGTGAGTTTTGTAGTATGTAAGCATTGCATCTTTGCTTAGATTAAACCGGCGTAATTTTGCCAAAGACCTTAGTAGAGGGATAATTTGGCAAATTAAATGATTTATATGGTCGTCCCATGTCAATCTATCGTTAAAAATGACACCCACAATTCTCATTTTCTGAACTACTGGTATACCCACTTCAGATAAATCTGGTACCATATGCTTCAAAAATGAAATCTTCATTATTTCTGATTTCGTTCTATTTATCGTGGGTTTTTTTGCTGAAAATTCTCGCTCCAGTCTCGTTACAATTTCCTGTTATGCCCATTTGCAACGGAGATGAAAATCAAGCAGGCTAAAGTATTAGATATGTTTGCAACTTCAGAGCAGTGATTACTGTATTCGAGATTGGAGGTTTTTTGTTTTTTTTTGTTCGTGTATGAATATATCTTTTTGTGCTTATGGAAAGTAGCTAAGAAGGCAACATGGTCTTTACTTTTCATAATTCGTATCGGCTGTCTTTGGATCCACTGACCGTTTATCTCTGGTCTGACAGCACTTTTTAAATCCAAGTCTAAGTCTAAAACGTTAAAAGAAGTAATTGAAACAGATGTTCGTCTAAAATAGTGAAAACATTACCGACTCTCACAGATATATTTAAACCAAAACTAATATGCCAAATTTGGCGACAACATTCCCTAAGCTTTCCAGTTTTTTTTTTTTTTTTTTTTTTTTTTTTTTTTTTTTTTTTTTTTTTTTTTTTTTTTTTTTTACCACGTTCGTTTTACCATTTTTAGTTTGGTGCCAACTACAGTTAAAAACTGCATAGCTTTTTGGAAGTATTTTTTATTAAAAGTTGAATTCCCGATTCGATATATATGTATAATTTTCCAAATAAACAGCTGAAAAAATTCCAATTCCATTTTCACTGTCCTTGGTACGCTGACGAACAAAACCGAGTGGACCACCATAGAGCCCAAAAACATGTAATAAACTATCCGAATAAACCACAGAAATTGTCATTCAGCCCCCCCCCCCTCTCCCCCTCTGAATGACATGACCTTACATTTTTATATTTTGTTTTGAAATTTCTATTATACAGCATTGGAAGTGCCGATTAGACCAGGTAAGCCCCTCGCCCTAAAATTCAGCTTATGGGTGCCCGTGACGCCAACAGAGGAAATAACTTTGCAGCACCCCAAGTGCACATCTATGATCTATTTTTAATGATATTGATCGGCTAAGTGTATTTTCTTAAATAAAACATTATTTTTTGAAAATTGTAACTTGTATATTTGGAATCTGGCAGCAACACTGAACAACAATAGTTAGAATAACTGAGATCTAACCCCCCTCCCTCCATTCTCTAATCTATTTAGATGTTTGCTATATATATATCTATATATATATATATAAACATAGAAAACAAGCTACACATATTTAAGGCATAGTCTACGAATAGTTGTCGTGAACAGAGTAATACAAACATAATCAAAACATTTCACTTAAAACAAAAAACTGCAAATTATCCAAAAAAGTGAAAACTGAGCCTCAAGGAAAAGGGTTTAAGCCAACTAGACAAATTATACAACCTCTCCTAAATACATTTTATTCAGATGCTAAGTCTTTTCCACTGATGAGCCAAATGCTTAAAACGAAATACAAAATGATTAGAGCCTTAAATAAATCTATAAAAATCTATAAAAATCGAAAAGTCAAATTACAGACTGAAGAATAGAAAAATTTATTCATCAACAATGTAGTGCAGAGCCGCAGCCCTCGCTAAAAAAAATTTTTTTGATTGATAAGGCCGTATCCAGAAGGGAGGGAGGTTCAAGTTTTGTACACCCCCTCCCCCAGCAAAATTACTGTCCCACTCGTAAAGCATAACAAAAATGCATTTAAACGCATTTTTCATAGGATTTTTTGTAATCCCCCCCCCCAAACAAAGATCCCAGATACGCCCTTAACAAGTAATGTTGTTACAATCTGGTCTTTTGATGGAAAAGGCCCATAATCTTAGAAAATGAATAAAATAATCTTTTTGACAGAGTTATAATCTTCAAGAGACAGAATTAAAATGTTATCTCGTCGTGTAAAACAACTATAGTGAAAGATGGCGTTCAGGACTGCAATGATGGAATATTGAAACTCGGAATGAAACATAGGAATAAAAGCAATTAATGATATACCATTGAATAAACCGATTAAGCAGCAAGAATTTTTGGAGTACAATGGCGGAGGGGGGGGGGGTATTATGTTCGGACAGCCATAAAATATAGATATATTTTATAGAGTAGGAACATTCGTAAAGTAATATTTCTATACAAGGGCATATCCGGGATATGGTTCGGTGGAGGAGGGGGGGGGGGGTGTGTATACAGAAAAGCTTTAAAAGACGGTATGAAAAATTTGTTTATTGTATTTTGTTATGTCGTACTAGGTGAAGAGAAAAATAAAAGGGGGAGGGTAGTCAAACCCTAACACCCCCCTCCCCGAATACGGCCTTGTTTCTTTATGATATTAAGTTCCATTATTCTTAGTTGTAAGGATTAGAGTTATATAGTTATGTCTTGCATTATTGTTAATTGCATTAATTTATGTAATCATCAAATTTATGATAGTTAATCATAGAATAAGGGTTTGCAGAATGCAAAAGCAGGGAGGAAAAAAGCCCAGCCAGGAGTTTCTTCTTTTTTTTACCAAAAAAAAGTCATCGCTAAAATTTCTATGGTAGCATCAACAATATATAACAAACCGCCTTATGGATGTTTCAATGGTAACTATGTTTTACTCTCTGTTGGATTTGAACGTGCCGCTAAGAAGAAAGAAAACGACATTATTATTGTTACAGTACTTCTGCGATCAATATTTCGCAAAATTAGTCCAAATAATTAGAAAGCAGGGGGGGGGGGAATATTAGATTTTACCCGACACAGTAAAATTCAAAACAATGATCAACTTAACGCAAGGGCGAGGTTAAGTTTAGTCAGACTTTCTAAAGCCATTTCCTCCAAAAAAATACATTTGATAAGCTGAAAGAATAAAACTGACATTTTAAAAGACTTTTTTCAAGTTCTAGGGAATTCGATTTATTTAAGGTTTAATTGCAGCTACGATCCGTCGGAATTATTAATCAATTAATTACCATCCAAAATTCAGAAAAACAGATACTGTCGCAAATTCCCTTAGATAAAGATTAATATACGGTTTATTATAAAACATATTAATTACAAGAACTAAACATAATAATAAATTACAAGGAGTAAAATCTAAGCCATTTTTACTGATGGGTGGGTAAAATACCATTAAGCTCAAGGACTCATATAGTCAGTAGCTTTAATTCAAGAGAGGGGGGTATGGACCACCCCTAAAAAAATTTTTGCATCCCCCCCACCCATGGATGGTGGGTGGTAAAAAATACCTTTTTAGAGGACATTTTCTCCAAGAAATGCCAGCTAGTTGGTATTTTCATCGAAGAGAGTGAAAAAACAACGAATTTGGAAGCAACCCTAAGATTTTGATTAATACGTTTTGCCCCCTCTATATTTTCCTAAATTGACGCTACTGTGAATAGCCTTTCGTAACTGAATTTCCGCTGACGAATAACAACCGAGGCAGTTTCGATATTTAAGCAGTCGAACCAAGCCATTTTAAAGTGATGAATCACATAAATGACACGTTTCTGAGTAGTTTTTTTTCTCAGCGATTTTCTATTCGGAAGTGTTTTGGAACTGGTCTTGGGAGCGATTGATATAAGAATCTTTTTTTTTTTTTTTTAAGAACACTGAATCTAGCATTATAACTACTCTTTCCCAACCTAATTTTGTCCCCAATGCTTGTAAATTGGCTGTCTTGCTTTAGCAACTGCGAAATGACTTAGGGATCGTGTGCAAATTTCAAAATTATGTAAATTATGAGGGGTTTTGCCACTCTGGTTGAGTTATGTGATTTTGTACATTTTTTTTTGGCAAAAACATTATAACCAGACCCACACCTTCCAATAGATAGGAACAAGACAATGATATCAATGAAGCAAATTTGCAAAAGCTACAGAGCGTTTAAGTCATTTCATTTAAGATCGTTTTCAATTCATTTAAATTGTTGCATTTTATTTTACGATTACTTCAATTTCAGTTCCAAATCATTAAGTTTGAAAATAACTTTATTTCAATCAAATAAAATTGGATTGAAAATATTACCAGAAGCATGATTTCCGTTTTAAGTTGGCTTCTAGGAATTATTAAGTATGCACTTCCTATCGCTAGTCCATCTTTCACTGAACTCAAAACTAAATTTGAGACTTTGTCTCAAATTTGTAGACATATTGACATATTGTCAATATGTCTACAGACAGTTTGTGCAGACATATTGTCTCTATCATGTCCAAACATCGTATCTGGCATATTAGTAGTTATGAGATGCTCGCTAAGAATAATTTGTTTCCCAAAATTAGAATCAGAAGTTCGATTTAGGTTAAATCCTCCTGATCTTCATTACCCTCCCTTCGAGAGCAGCTTAGAAAAGTTTTTTTTTGAAAAAAAGAAAGAAAATTTTGGAAAAGAATAATTTGTTAAGCAGTTTCCCAAAATTAGAATCAGAAGTTCGATTTAGGTTAAATCCTCCTGATCTTCATTACCCTCCCTTTGAGAGTAGTTTTAAAGTTTTTTTTTCAATTATCTCATGAGTAAAAAAAATTCAAGATAAGGCCTTTAGGAATGACAGTGACTAGATCTTATGGTGCTTTAACTCGTGGGTGGACCGAGTCTGGTCCACCCACCTTGGCCATAAATCACATATTCGGACAACATTACTGCTTTAAGGATTGAAACTGAATTTGAGAATTTTTTAATCAAAAAATTCCACTGAAGAATAGACGAAACTTAGGCTTGTAGGGGGAGGGGGAGGAATTTGCTTAAAAATGGAAGAGACCCAGGCAACTAAACTCCCAACCGACTGGGAACATAGAACATGGCATTGGCAAACGAAAAATTTCATTCTGGCTGAAAATAAGCAGGGGTAACTAACTTATTGTCATTAATGTGAATTTAGTCGTCTTTACACAAGGCAATATAAATTTATTTGGTTTTAAATACATTTTTAAAGTTCTATTAATAGCTTAATAGCGTGGAATAAAAAAGAAGCTGCTCTTTAAGGAGCATAGTTATAAGTAGCACAATACTAACAAAATAGTCACAAAATGTCAGAAGAATGTCACAAAAAAGGAACTAAGACAGGTTTAAGACTGCACTACGGAATAAATGAGAACCCTAAAATCCAACAGATGGCATGAAGAGTCACACTTAACTATTCACTTATATACATAAATTTCTGATTTAACTTGAAATTTCACCTTTCACCAAAATTGTTTGAACTATTAATAAAATTTGATATCTATTCTCCAACAGAAGACTGAAGTCGTGGAATTTATAAATAAATTTAAAAGAAAATGTACCTCCAAATTACCATTGTGTAATAAATCGAATAAAAACTATTAAATATTACAAATATGTTGTTTCTTTGTTAATCTTATTCTTCAACTTTTTGTCGTTTAGCAGATGGTGCTTCTTCTGCAGTTGCGGCCGGAACGTCTGAACTTTCTTCACCTGGAATAATATTCGAACTAAAAATATATGAAAATGATATTTGGACTTGGAAACTTGGGGGGACACGGATAATAAAAAAAGAAATACCAGAATTGTGCAAATCACGTGACATACCCAGTGTGGACCAGGCTGTCCATGGGTTCTCACGGCAATTTTTTCAGGACAATGGGGCGGAGTAAGTGCTTTAAATTGTAATTGCTTCCGAATAAAATTTACATTACCCGGCGTATTGCGAATTTTTGCAACTTCTGATAATCCAGAGTTTTGATGAGGGGGTTATAGATTGGCCCAGTCTGTCCAAATGAAACAACCATTGGGACACATATTATACATTTTTAAGAAGAAGGGTATATTTGAAGCCACTTTAAGTGGGGTCCTATTTGCTTGTGCCAAACTGATGCAGTTCAATTTTTGCATTTCTCAAGATTTTAGAGTGAATGCACTTGATGGACACGTAATCCAAATGGTTTAATACCTAATTAACAAATCAAATTAAGGAGCTAGCTAAACTAAGTCTGTACACATTCTCTACGGACATCACAACACATCAGTAAACGTTGAAACACCAAGACATTTTTCCATACCGTAAACAGTGTATCACACTAAAAGCCGGCAACACATCTTCCTCAATTCTCTCTATTGTTGGCACTATTTGACTTACGAACGACTCATTTGCCAGGATGTGCATAGCTAGGCACCTGAGGATCTGAAGGGTAAATGGGCCCAACACTACCTATTTTTTACTTCATTGACACTCGAGTAGGCTAAATGGTTTTCTCTGAATGCACCGTAATATTAACTTAAATAAATCATTAGAATGCTTAAATGACCTTACGGAACCAATTTCTGATCCTTCAGTTAATCCCCATGTGTAATGACTGAACCATATGAGCCCCACAACAATAATGCTGGGTGAGGTGCCAGCGTCCCACTGCAAGTACAAGTGATTACATGTGTAATGAATTGTCTTAATTGGCATATAACAGTAACAAGAATCTTTCATTTATGTAAAATAATCAAAGCAATGCACAATTTTTTTTCTTTTCAGATAGTTTTTTCACACAAAGAATGTGATCTCTAAAGTCGCTAAAAAAAAACTAATTTCATTCACTTATAAAATATTGGACGATAAAGACAGCAATAAAGTTACTAATAATAATAGTCACTTACAATAACACCAGGGAGTCATTATAAATATGCTTCACTGCCTCCAATGAAAACTTGGTTTCTTTTTTTATTTAGTATTGCCAAAAAAGCCAAGAGTACAGAAGTGGAATAACGTTAATTTTCTTTTCTTACTCATTTGACACAATAGCTGATAACAGATTCGGCATGACTGTTGGTTTGGAGAAGATTAAGACATCACTTTAAATTTCTTGCATGAAACGCAGAAGAGAGGGCCTTCAGGCCCCCTCCCAATCCTAAATTCCCCCCAATTTCCGAGCCCTTCTTGTTCAAATTATGTATCTTTTTTACTATCCCTCGAAATTTTTTTAACGCGTTCAAGCCTTTTGTCTTATGTCTATTGACAAGAAAATTACTATAGGAGACAAAGGCGTGGTCTCTCATAATCTTGTAACGTATGGGTTAAGACAAACAGAAATCTGCTCTCTGAAATTTGTTGATAGACTTCCTATTACGGAATATCATTACCTAATTGAAAAAGTGCCAATACAGGGGTTTATGGTGCCAAAAGTGGCCTATTAAATTGGCTAAATAGAAATACATTATACCTGTCTTACTAAGAGGGCTTCCATTAGCTGTGCTTCCGTTTTCTTCTGACACTGCAGGAGGATTACTTGTCTCATCAAAACCACCAGGAGGGTTGCTGCTTTCCTCTCCTACAAAGAAAAGAAAAGAGGAATGAAATTGCTGCACAGAGCTTAATGATAAGGATCATTAGCAAGGCTTAGACCATGGTGACTTTGACCTTTACAGACTATAGTCATTTATAGTTCGTATTCAAGTTAATACTTAGAACTTCTACCAACATTTCCCAATACTTGTGGTATAGTGTTAAACCCCCCACACACCATCCAGATTTCAGTCGACTCTTTGAGTTCTCAAAAAATAGGAAATATATTCATAGGTACGTATATGAATAGCCCAGAGGAGGAACATATGATGATCCTCGAAATGTTATAATCATTTAAGGATATAACTCGTCCAAGATAGCAGGGTGGAAGGGGATTTAATATAGCTGGATGTTTTTTTAAGAGGGAAATAAATTATATCACTTTAAGCGAAACTGGAACGGACAAATGTTCACTTATTAAATAGCATATATCCTTTGACAAAACAAAAATCTTGAGAAGAAAATCGCAAACATGCAGGAAATTTCCACAACGGACGCCAGCTTGTGTGAAAATTTAGACGATTTTCTACAGATTCTCATTTTTCGCTGACGGTTTCAAAAAAATCATGTTCCATACAAAATCAATTAGTCAATTAATGTCAAAATACGAGCGTTAATAAAAACAATACTATATAAAAACTAAGCCTTGTATCTTTGGAAGATCCAAAAATATCTAAATTTTTGCAATAGTCTTCTATACGAATTTCCTTAAGTTAGTCCCTCCCTTAAGAGGGAGTTAAGAGTATTTTTGAATGGAGTAGTAGGAAGTTAATTTCAATCGTTTTTAAATAAAATACAAAATTACTATCATTTTAACCTCTTTGTTGAGATTAGTCAATTTTAACAATCAATTTCCGAATCTGTCACTCTTAACAGTACACAATATATCCGGCGTCAAAAAACAGTCCGTCACCTTTTAACGTTATAACCTTGGCTTGGAAAACCCATGTTCAGGGGGGGGATTTTCTTCCTCCCCCTTCCAATTAGCGCAACTTGCCAGAAAGTGTTTGATAAGAAAGTGAAGAGTTATGTGCTGTTGTTTTTTTTTTAGGCTAAGCAATCATGTCTAACTACTTTTTTCTTGATCGTTTTCATGCATGTCTAAATTGACGATCCAATAATAAAATAATAATAATAAAATAAATAATAAATTTTAATAATAATAAATAAAATAATAATAAAAATAATAATTCTTCAAGAGCAAGCAACAGTTGTTACATACTAGAGACATCCTTTCCTAGAGGTAACACGCCCTGACGCTCCATTCGCCATCTATGGCTCTGACGGAACGAAGTTCAAAATCTAAGTTTATTTTGTGATTTCTACACATTTTTTTTTCAGGCAACCATTTTTAATGCACTATAATGCATACAAATTTCATGCATGTCTAAACTGAAGGTCCAAAAACATAATCAGTAATGTTCTAATCTAAGTTTACTTTGTGATTTCTAGACGGGCCAAAACTAATAAGAAATTCTTTTTTTTTTCATATATTCGGATAAAAACATTGCTTAGTGTAGTTTTCACACAAACAATATTATTTTCCTAATAGAGGTAAACCACACTGTTATAAATTAAAAGAAAACGAAGGTGTTTTCACTCATTGTACCAACAATATAAATGGTAAGTTTAGGCTAACTGGAAAAACGGTATAATAGGCCGACACTATAAAGATGGAATCAGCGACTTAATTTCATGAAAAATTGGAGGGGGAGGGAAAGCTATTTTTCAAAATCTAGGGGAGCATCTTTGTTGTTTTTTTTTTTTTTTCCCAATGAAAATAAAAAAATCTTTAAAAAAACATCAATAAAGACATATTTCAATATTTATAGGGCGGGATATACTTTGCAAATCATGTATATGAATACTCCATATTTTTTATCCAAAAATATGGAGCCTCAATATATCAAACATCAGCATATCGAATCCCACAATAAATCTTATAACGTCCATTACCGGTGAGCTAAGCTAACACGCTCGTGTTAATTTTACCTAACAGAGCAAGTACCTCTCTCGTCTATAAAAGGTAATATTATACAATTCCCGTACCCGTAGTACATACTACGGGAATTCCAAAAAACTCCAAAATATCAACATAGAATTTATATCCCCAGATTTCACTCCTGGATAAAGCCATTAGAACAAGAATAATAACGTTTTAGGGATTTTAATAGGGAAGAAGCTCTACAGCAAAGATAGTGGCAGCAAAGATAGTGGCAGCAAAGATATTAGCCCTATAAAAAGCTATCCAGGCTGAGTGGTTGGCGCGCTGGCGTGAGAATTCTGTGTCCAAGGGGCACAGGTTCAATCCCAGTTGTTACCAGTTATTTAGTTTGGGGCAGGGGTCAATGGCGTGACTCTGTAAGCTCAGCCAGAGTCGACCCAACTGTAAATGGGTACCTGGAGAAATCTGGGGAAGGTAAGCAGGAAGGGTGTGTGAAAGCACAGGATGTTTGGCCCCCAGCCCCCCATTGCACTTCCTGGCTGAAGGGTCATGAAACGGAGATCAGCACCGCCGGTTTGGACCTTAAGGGTCTAGTGCCGTCTTACTTACTAGCCCTATAAAATAAACCTGCTTTATGACTGAATGACTTTAAAGACCAGTAACAATGTAACAAGACTCCACTTGAAGTCTGTCTTAAAAAGAGTTTTTTAATTCAACCAATTGAAAAGGATGAAGAAATATTCCAAGTAGAACTTACAATCGAATAATTCCAGGTCGAACTAAATAACTTGAAAGTGATGAGAAAATTCCTCAGCGATGGAGCGATGCTGCAGACCCTTCATCACTGAAGAGCTTAATCGAGAGAATTGGCCTTCGAGAGGAGCTTTATGGACGACCTTGCAACATGTACTGAACTAAGCAATATAAACATGCGTTTCTATAAGAGGATGTCTACGAGCGCGGACGTTGAAGTCGAAGCACCGGACCCAGACATCACATTCTGAGATGCGCTATGTACCATTAAACCCTGAAGAGATTTCTTTAATAGCCAACCGCCATTAATGCTCAGGCTATGAGACCCAATACATTTCTAGACGATGCACTGGATAAAATCTTGTTTTCAGGAAGACACTGGCTCTTTTCGAAGCTACATTTATTTTTGAAATTTGATACATTGCCTAAATTTTCTTTTCTGTAATTTCCTATAAATATACCAAACATATATTACTCTTGTAGTATATTAATTTTGTTCTATACAATACAATTTCTCTAATTTCAATGCGTACTTGGGCATCCATTTGAATGAGAGAGCCGCTAAATTTCAGGTTAAACAAGAAATAATTTCGATAATCGAGCTTCGCTGCATCACAATCCTCGACGATTCGAAGTTTTCCCTTCAGGTTCGATTTACCAAGAATTCTGCTATTCATCGATTTAAAAGCTATAAAAACAAGGAGACGCTTTGCGCGTCACGTAAAATTTGAGACAATTGAAATTAAAATTGAAATAAATTAATGTACAAAATTATACTGAAATAAAATAAATAAATATGAATTCTAATGAAATAAAAATTGAAATACAAAATTTTGGCGTTTTGGTGCCAGCTTTTTGACTAAGCACCTTTTGGATTGCACCATCAGACAGACCTTGAAAACTGCATTCAGAAGAAGTCTTCAACAAAATTTGACAAAAAATATCACATGCCCAAGGTGAACCATGTCACATGGTTCATATGTCACATATGATATGTGACATATGATGTGGTTTAAGTCACATGCATAAAGAACAACGATGTAAACCAATTCTTGACTGACCTGACTGCATATGTTTACATATCTAGATACACTTACCAGCAATAGCAGGGTTACTAGATTCGTCCTGAACTTCACTGTCAACGCTGTCCTTCGTGCTGCTATCTTGTGTCGGGTTGGAGTCCTATAAAAAAAGACCAATTAAGGTAAAACCAGATCTCAAAATGACTTTTTTAAATACTGAACTCCTATTTATTTTTACCATATGTTTTTCCAATACGAATTTTCATACCCATCTATAGACATATGCGATAGGAAAGTTTAGAACTATTTTCTATTTGATGTTTCTTAGGGCTATAGATTAAAGAGCACAAAGAAGGAGCTTCTGATCCCCCCCCCCTTTACACTAAAAACAGGAAAAGCACAAAATTGAGTAACACTTGCAAACAGTGAACAGTTTTGGCAAAACACATTTTTCACAGACTCCCCCCTCCCCTGAAAAACATTTCTGTATACCCTTCCTGAAAAAAACTTCATTGAGAACTGTTGCACAAACTTATTTTTTAGTGTGCGCTTCTATAGAACAATATTGGGAGGTTAGCGAAAAGTCGCTCTTATTTTTACCCAAATGATTTGACAACTCTGACACAACTTGAGACAATAAAATTTATAGATAAATTTGCAGCATACGAAACTGTTAATCTTTTTGTGTTTAACTACCCTCATGATTTATCAATCTAAATAAAGTTTTCTCAAAAAAGCTTTTCAAAGACAAGTAAAGAGCTACATTAGACCAAAGACTAGCAGAAATAAAGTTAAAATAATAATTCGAGCTTACAACCAACTCAAATAACCAAAAATAAATGAGTTAACCCGGAAGGAGCAGGTATTACAATAAGTAATCAAACTTAGAGCGAACAGAGACTACCACAAACAGGAGTAGGGGTAACGCCCTGATACCTTCTTAACACTAAAACATCTGCACCTTATTGAAAAAAATATTTACTGCAAGCCACGTATTCCTATTTATCATAAAATAGCAAAAAATTCCCCTACTAACCAGAATTACTAAAAAGTATTAACGAATTTATATTCAAGTTTAATATATATTCAAATTCATTCTTGAAAATCTCAGCGATTTTGGATTTATGATCATTATATAAGAAAAAACTTTTAAAATACGCTTTATTTTCAGTAAAATGAAAATACTAGCCGTTAATGAGTAAAGGAGGATCATTCAACCTTATGGATTATATGAACATTGAGATTTATTAAAAGCAGGCTAAACTGACTCTCAGATTTTTCTTCTTTGCACTAGCAAGAAGTTAATACAACCTCCGACTGTAAATTCACTCCACGGCTCATTCACAAGTTCTTTTGTATTTAAAGAAGACAGTCTAATGATTAACTTAACGAGTCAAATTTATTCTGTTTACAGAATTCTTCTTCTGTCATTTCTTTTCAGTTTTATGTGCGTCCCCTCTATTCCATCACCCTCCTCTTCACCCTTAAGATACGAAACCTCTCAACCACCGTACAATAACGCCTTAGCTTTAATTGAATGTCTAAAAACCGGCTACCACAATTCAAGGCAGTCATAACAACGGTTTTTAATTTCAAGAAAATATTTTCTAGAAATTCTGTCTATGAAATAAAATCTCTCTGGAGCTACAAGCTTAATGAAGTATTCGACTACCCGATTACACTCTTTATCCCTTTGAATCGGAAACGATCAGTCAGGTAAAGGATCTTTGAACCAAAAGAGGATTTGAAGACAAAAATCTCCCAGAAAAAGCTGAGGCTCAAATTTACTTCTAAGCCATTAAACCACTAGGGATCGGAAGATTTTTTGCGGGAGGGAAGAAGGGGGGGTAATCCAGGGTTTTCGAACTATAAAACATTTTGACTTAATCGTCAAACAAATACACTGTGGGCAGAAACTTTGGTTTCAATCTCCCAGTGGGAAGATATACATACAATCCATATATAGAATACGCATAGTTATGGTATTGTACGCACGTGTACGTGATGTATTTTGTTCATATTTACAATACGTGTGCCTACATATATGTACAGACATTAATATTGGGACTCGTGCTCTGGAACTGAACACCATAAAAAGCCACTTTCTTTTTGCCATAAAAACCCTATGAAATGGCCTTGGTGAGGGGATATAATTTTGTTCTTTACTTTTCAATATTTCCAAAAGAATGCAAAAAAAACTTTTAATGAAAACACCATAAAGAAATATTTTCAAAATCTAGCGAGGACAAAAAAAAATAGGAGCCAGGGAAAATTACCTTGTGATCACCCTAATTGACGCCACCTGTGCCACTACCAGCTATTCGGCGAAAAAGAAAAAATATAGATGAAAAGAATAGCACCCATAGCTGAATCTGTCCCCTCGTCTCCCTCCCATTTTGATGCAAGATCCTTAACTAATCCTGCCATGCATTCTTTCCATTTATCAGCTACATAAAATCAATGACAATTTTACTTTTTTTTTAAACCAAGGAATGTGTTATAATAGTGACTCTGATTAAGAAATCAAACTAAGTGGCAATTATAATAAATAAGATAACCTGTGTATTTAAAGGTTTGAAAGTGCAGCCACTCTATTTCTAAAGAATAGAGGGCTATAAAAAACAATTTCCAAATACGTTTGATTTTTACTTATTAGAATTACTAAATTCTAAAAAAAAATTCATAGAGCTTCATATTAGACGTGGAATTTATTGAAACCTCCGCTTTGAATACCTCTCCTCAGAAACACCGGTTCTAGAGAAAGATTGTCGATGATGTATCTCTTTGTGGGATCATGTGGAGATAGAACTTTGGATTCTAACTCAATTCTAACTCTTGGATCCTTTGGTTTTTGAAATAAATAAGACGACAGAAAGAAGCTTTTCTGCTTCCTTTTACGGGATACCATCTTTGGATGATTTAAAACAAGAAGAAAATCTTAAAAATTGTGGCATATTAACGACATTTTAAGACGTTAATTCGAAAATAGTACAAAAAATCGCATCAAATAGCCTTTCAGTGGGATTACTAGAACATTGCGGTCGTAACCATGGTATAACAACTTCTGGCTACCTAATGGCTAGAACAAAGAATACAACGACAAGAATACTGTCGACATAGCCTTTTTTACTTAAAATATGCTTAACTATTACTTGAATATTTCGATATACGATTCTGGTGTTATAAAAACGAAAAGATTCGAAACAGAGTAACTTTTCATTACTTTTATAGTAGGTCTAATTTACGAATCTACAAATCCACAAAATTTACGAACATGGATCCTTTGCAGTAAATCGGAAGCAACTGGGATCGGCAAAGTCTTCCTGAAGAACTTCCAAACCGTACCTTAAAGTTAATTAATCTTATTGCGCCATTTAATCTTACAAAATTAATTTATTTATTTTTGTAAAACAAGGCTCCTGTAAATTTTTGGCAAAGTTAAGTCCAACATCTTCGGCCGAATGTAAAGAAAATAAAATAAAAAATTAAAATTTTGGCCCAGAAAAATTTTCTTTAGTTATTTGCATAACAAAAACTATCTTGAGCTAGACAGAAACAGATATTAGAAAATAATTCAAACATATGAAAAAAAAATAACTAAATGAAGCAAAGAATCTTTCCCTGCGACACATGGGATTGAACTGGAGAACCCTAAGTCATGGTAGCCTTATCTACAACGTTACCACAGTATATTAAAATACATAACACTTATAAGTGGTTTTTCTCCGTTAAAAATACTTCTTCTAGATCTTCTTTGAATGCCTTTCACCTTTTAAATTTTGTTCTTTGGAGGGGCAAAGATACAAAACATGCCAAAGATACCCCTACATTTGGCGTAGTAAAAGTAGGAAAATTATCAGACATTCGTGATTTTAGATGTTTAAACTTATGATGATATTCAATTAGGGAGACATGACACTCATCGTAAAAGATTAGGAATAATATAAATATAAAATAAACAATTCTATTTTATACATTTATATATCTTATAATTATAAACGGGAATTTAAACTAATACAAAATATAATGTAACAATATGGCACTTGAGAAAAGGAAAAAAAATATAAGAACAAATAGCTTAAAATAATCGAGAAGCGAGAGCAATTACAGAAAATGAACAAAAAAATAGAAGCAGATATTTCGGCAAGGACCTTCTCCGTCAACCCGTAATCAGTACTTAAAAAAAAAATAACCCTTTGAAGTGAACTCTCACAAAGCAGAAGAAACGCTGAATCTAACACACACAAAAAAACAAGCTAGAGATAGTAAAAGGGTATCTACAAATGTGACTGGGCGAGATTTCTCTGCTTAGCGATTAACTCTATACTCCTTAGGAACTCCAAAAAATAATTTTATGTACGTGCCTGTACGTAAAACAGACAAGTGCATGAATGAAAGGGCAGATATCTGCGAGCGAAATTTTGCTGGTCGTTGAACTTCCCCACATCTGCATTTACAGAGATCATTGGTAGTAATGAGCTTTGGAAAAAGAATATCCCAAAATAATTATCAGTTAATAATCAAATGGCTTAATTAATAACAATCAAATGGCTGAGATATATATTGGTATTATTTGTTTGGTTAAATCGAGTTTTAAGCTACCATATGTTGCTGCTGTTGCACAAAGGTTTGTGGGCACGCTGTTCCACAGTCACATCTGAAGGTCATATTTGACACTTTCATATAATTGTGATAATTGCCAAAAATGGTTTTCTAAGCTGTTCTTAGAGGGGGGATCGGCAAGGCAATACCGGATCAGTTTGATTAAATTGCGATGTTTTGTCCTGCTGATCATCCCTTTGAGTACAGCTTAGAAAACATTTTAGAAAACAGCTTAAAAAACATTTTTTGGCAATTATCACAGACGTATGAAAGTGTCAGATACGACCTTTAGGCGTAAAAACGACACTACTGTGTCTTATCTTCCAATGATGTTAAAAACTAAGCATTTTCTGACAAAGAAAAGGCTGGCAACACCCAAAATAGCAAGAGACACAGTTGCCAATTTTTCTTTTTTAATTTTTTTTTGTCTAGTATTGATAAAAAGCTTTAAATCTAGCCTGTCTTTCAAGAAATGTCAACTTATCATAATGTCATGTCTTGCAAAAAAGTATGAATTTTCTTCTTTTTCAGGGTAGCCTATAATTATCAACCACGAAATATTCTTACAATAAAAAAGTGTCTAGGCACCAGACATTTAGGATGAAAAGAAAATTATCTTAAGGACAAGAAAAAAAATGCTATAAATTCTGCACTTTTTCGACAGGTGAAAATAAAAGACCCAAAATAAAAATATCATTTTAAGAAAATAAAAGTATCATTTTATTCATGTGACAAATTTTTAGACAAGTACTTAAATAGTAGTTTATTCTAAAGGGAGGAAAGGGGGTAGTCAGAGGAGCAGGAAATGTGAATTATCCTAGGATGCTAATATACAAGAGACTAGGAACGTATCCAGGAATTTTTTTGGGGGTGGGAAGGAGGCTAACAAACACTACGCTGGTACGGACATCTCCTTCGCATGCACCCCGACACTCCCGCACGAACGATTTTTGACTTTGATCCCGTGCTGTATGGCGGGAAACGCCCAAGAGATCGTCCCCCAACCAGATGGAAGGACACGACAGGTGCCTTCTTAGTCATGGCAAATATTCCGAAGGATGTCCACATCCTTGCAATAGACCGGTCCAAATGGAGGCACCATGTAGCATCACTCTCGACGCCGGAAGCATTTCGGCACGAGCATTAAGTCAAGTAAGTCAAGAAGGAGGGTACAATTTTTTTTAACATGTCAAAAATGTGTTTATATTCATTTTGTTATGTTTTTACGATTCTAACAAACATCTCGGAGGGGGGAGGGGTCGCCCCCCTTGATGACACCTTGCAAGAGACTATGAATTGAATTTGGGGGAGAACAAGACCAAAGATTATAAACTGAACTTAATTAGATTTGTATATTCTGCAATGTCTGGGACAAACTCGAAGGATAGATTTTTATTTTTGGAGTGAAGGGGAAGAAGGTTGTCAACAATCCGAAAATTATTTAATAGAAGTAGCTTTGTTTATTCAATTAAAAAATCTTTAGCACTAAAACTTTATTTAAGTTGCAAAATACGAAAAAGTACTTAAATTTCTGAATATTTTATCTTGCTAATCCAGGCATCAACGTCTACGCCAAATCATCATCTACCAATTATAATTTACTTGCTAGTTTTATACGCAGTCCTGATTGGTTTAAAGCGGTGATGGCTAAAAATTGATTCCTAGCTAAGCACATTTGTGACCGGGGCTTTAAAAGTTCTGACGTTACACTGTTAATTTTGTTAATAAAAAAAAGACTCGGCGAATAGTTCAAACTCTGGCTGTTACATTTAAATGAAAGCAACACTCCTGGTGTGAATTCTTAGAACAAGGCCATATGGAGGAGATGCGGGGGTTACCGTGTTTGACCCTCCCCCCATGAAAATTGTCCAACATAGAAAAGCCGCCAAAATGCATATAAACGAATTTTCAGTGCGTTTTGCAAATTTTTTTGGGGGGAAGGGTATTTATCGGTTATATAATAAACACTCGAGAACATATTGACGCACTCACAAGACAAAAACTAGCCAAGCTACTTCTTTGACAATGTAATTCCATTGGCTCGCTATGCAAACAAGGTTTTCTTACTCCGTGAACAATATTTCTGAATAGGTTTTTTGGGGTTGAGGGGCAAAAAAAGGTACCTAGATTAGGTTTAATATGCTGTACTTAATATTAATACGTATTTAATAAGGTGCACTCTTGGCAGCCCCCCTTCCATAATTCTTTCTGGTAGTTTTCGTAATTTTGTTACTAAAGTATTATTTTTTCATCATATTTTGTTTTACTTCGTCAGTATTAACCAAAGTACACTTTTCAAGAGTTTTGGTATATAACCGATAAGTACCTTTTTTGTAAATCCCAGTTTTGTAAATCCACCCCAGCAAAAACCCTGGATACAACCTTACCTTAGAACAGTTATCTAAAAAGCAAATGGGCAAACAATATAGCGTTTTCATTACCAAAAAGAAATATTGATTCATTTCAACAAATTCGGACGGCCAAAGAAATTAACTACTTTGATCCAAGATAGGAACAAAACAATAATTCTTTCAAATTAAGAAATAAAGCCTAACTTTGTAAATACTGTTTTCTGGACGTAGTTTAAGCGCCTTGCTCAAATCCCTTCCTCAAAAATGTATCTACATCATCCTCCCAAAATTTATAAAAATTTTCAGCTGACTGAACTAAAAACAATTATGTGAAGACTTTTTTTATAATTAAATAATAAATCAAAAATTAGCACTCTACTAGCTTAAAAATACACTATAGTCATTCAAAACACATTATTGTATCCTAAACTAACGGCTACATTTAAATTTAGGAGTCTGTGAGGGGGGGGGGGGGGGAAACATAGGCCGGCAAAGCAAAATTATTATCCCTATTGTTTATCCTGATAAAATGTTGCCTCTGCAAGATTTTTTATGATTTCATATCTTCTTTAAGCAGTCGATAATAATAACTCTCCTTCTATAATCTTTGCACCCCGCCAAAAAACAATACATTTTAAACGAAGTGTCATGAGTAAAGAGTGACGACATGACATTTGGTCGCAAAGATGAAATTCGAGTCTTAAAAATCCTACTTTATCTCTACTTTAATAGTATATTTAAACTGCAATTTTGAGTTGTGAAGCAAAAACCTTTTCAAAAAAAATGACGTAACGTCCAGGATTTTTCCTGCATTGATTCAAATCGCTTGTGTCAAGATCGTACCTGGGATGAGTTGTTCTGGATTTAATTATATACCATTAATAGCTAAATTTTCTTTGTCTAGTCGGTGAAATTGCTTTAGTCCCTTGTTAACATTTACAAATTTTTTTCATTTAATTTTTTTAAGGCCATTCACATTTTCATGCCACATTTAATTGTTACTTGCCTAACAAAGCCACGTCTTAATTGATGTGATTTTTTGTCTTATTTGGCAAACAAGGATCAATCATTTTTTGACAATGACACGAATAAAATGAATAGCGCTAATAATCAAGTCTAAAAACAAAAAAGATTTTTTTCAAATTCAAAACTTCAATGGTCTTATTTTTCAGCTGCTTTTTCTACTCAAAATAAAACAACAAAACATTTGAAGCAGGAATGCCACGTGAAATGGATTGAGAAGTGGCAACATAACATCTTTTGGCCTTTTAGATTTTTTTTTTTTTTACCATTTTTTAATAAAGATATGAGTTTGTTTTCAAAATTGAGGGTGGAGGGACCAAGGCCACACGAATGAAGTCTCGACTTGAAATCCTGCTACCGATGTGAAATTTAACTTGCTGTAAAAACATGTATATTGTTTTAGACAATTATATGTTTAATATTAAGAAAATACCGGAGAGACCCTAAAAACAACGATCAGGTTTTGCTTTTAATCACAATCATTAAAAAAAAATTTCTACGCACGCACGTGCAAAATTTAGGCACGCACATAATGAAAAACATGTTCATATTGGTAAGTTGTTTGTGTCCATGTCTATGTTTTAGACTATTAAGTCTAAACCACGATAAAATTCACCATTTCATATTCAAAACTCCAGGATTTTTTCGGCTTTTTTTATTATTTAAATGAAAATAAGACATCAAAATATCTGGAGGGGAGGATGCCGGGATGAAATGAATGAAAAATGATGACGACATCTTTCGACTTTTCAGAGTTTAAACGAATTTATAGAAAAGTATTTTTCAAAATCTAGAGGGGAGCTCTGGGGCGACATGTATGAAGAGGCGACTCAAAATCTTGCTACTGACAAAGAGTATAGGTAACTTATAAAAGTGGAAACTGGCGCTAGTGTCAGCCAAAAAACATTAGCGTCATCTAGTATTTGGCGACACTTGGCATTTTTCCAAGCCTTTTAATCCCTTTTCTGTCGAGAACTGAGATCAGACTCTCATTACTACACTAATTTTACCAACTACGCAAATTAAATATATTACTCAAGCCCCACCAACCGCTAGATGGCGATAAAGGATTTTTTTTGTCGACATTAGCGCCAATTCTCACTATTGTAAGTAACCCATACAAGTATGGGTCATACTCTTTGGCTACTGAGGAGAAACTTGGCTCGCTGTTGGAGTCTAGCTAATACGTCTCAAGAGAAAAAAAAACCATCAACTTTTTCCAAATTCAAAATTTCAGGGTTATTTTTTTCGACGATTTAATATAAAAAAGAATATATTTAAAAATGGGGATACCAGGGCAAGAAGGGTGATAAGTGGCGACATCACATAGTTTCAATTTTTTAGATTTCCGACTGTTTTTAAAACAAGATATGAAAAAATGTATTTTTAAAAATTTATAGTGGGGTACCGGAGCGACATGAGAAAAGAGTGGCAACTTGACATCCATCAAACAATGCAAAACTTGACTCACTTTCAGAACCTTGCTATTATTTCTAAGACAAAAACAAACTCACCTCATCAACTCCATTATCTGTACCATTGCCATTAGTAATTAAATTTTCTTTGTCTGGCAGGTCGTTGAGAAGTTCAGCATTAGACTTTCTGAGAATAAAATATGCCCATATAGCCATTTCAACTTTGTGGGGATTCCATTTTTTAGCCTTTTCCTCTTCATCAGTAACTAAAAAAGGAAAGAGTTAAATGACACTGCTTAAGCATTGTTGTATTTTGAGTTCCAAGTCATTAGAGCGCCATCAAACTGTACAGCATCATAATTTATGGTGAACGCAAATTACATATCAAGATCTATCGTTTATCGCGATTTTTTTCGCGGTAAAACGCGATTATAAAAATGTTCGACAGCCTATGTGACAGCATTGGCTCAGGAAGTTAAAAATAAATAAAATGTACAGTCTTGAAATGTCTGGTGGACACAAAAAACTTACCAATACGAACATGTTTTTCGTTATGTGTTTTTCACCATAGAAGGATTTTCCTACTGTTTTTGTTTTTGTTTTTTGCATGTGCGTGCGTAAAAAAGTTTTTTAATGAACTTGATCAAAAGCAAAATCTGAACGGTGCTTTTAGGGTCTCTCCGGTATTTTCTTAATATTCACATTTAAATCGTATTAGTTTTATTTCCAAGTCGCCTTTTTTTCAATTAAATAAAAAAAACAAGTTTTTTTTAACTGAAAGTAAGGAGCGACATTAAAACTTAAAACGAACAGAAATTACTTCGTATATGAAAGAGGCTGCTTCCTCATCAACGCCCCGCTCTTTACGCTAAAGTTTGACTCTTTCTCTCAATTCTTCTTTTTAAAACAATAAAAAACTTTAGCGTAAAGAGCGGGGCGTTGATGAGGAAGCAGCCTCTTTCATATAAGAAGTAAATTCTGTTCGTTTTAAGTTTTAATGTCGCTCCTTACTTTCAGTTAAAAAAAAAACTTTTTTTAATTTAATTTCTGAACGTTTTTGAATCAATGCATGTTTTGATTTTGGCTCTCCGCAGAGGAATAATCAAAACGAAATTTGCATATTTTTTCTTTTTTGGCTAAATGGCTTTCTCATAATTTTGATCGAATGATTTTGAGAAAAAAGAGCGGGGAGGAAGCCTAGTTGCCCTCCGATTTTTTGGTTAATTAAAAAGGCAACTAGAACTTTTAATTTTTTTACGAATCTTTTTATTAGTAAAAGATTTACGTAACTTATAAATTAGCTTACGTAAAGAACTTTTGTATTCTCATGTTTTTATTGCATATATGAGGGAGTTCGCCCCCTCGTCAGTACCTCGCTCTTTACACTAAAGCTTAAATTTTGTCCCAATTCATTAAGAATGACCCCTGGATCACAAAAGCTGTAGAATAAATAGTTGAAATTACTAAAAATAGTTTAGCGTAAAGAGCGAGGTATTAGAAGGAGGTGAGCCCCTCATATGGGTAATAATTTCTGTTTGTTTTAAGTTTTAAAGCTGTTCCTTACTTCCAGCTGAAAAAACTTTTTCATATTTATTTTTTAATTGTTTTTTTTTAATAATGCTAGTAAATCCTGCTCTCCCTTCATGGAAATTTTCTTCTCCCATGACAAATTCTCGATGGAAAGTTCCCCCAGCATATCCCCCTCTTCTTAACCCCTCCCCCAACCAAAAAAATCCTCCTGAAAACGCCTGTACACTTCCCAATAACCATTACTATATGTAAGCACTGGTCAAAGTTTGTAACTTTTTGCCCCTCCCACGGGGACTGTGGGGGAATAAGTCGTCCCCAAAGATATAGTTATAAGGTTTTTCGACTACGCTGAATAAAATGGCTATCTCAGAATTTTGATCCATTGACTTTGGGAAAATAATTAGCGTGGGAGGGGGCCTAGGTGCCCTCCAATTTTTTGGTCACTTAAAAAGGGCACTGGAACTTTTCATTTCCGTTAGAATGAGCCCTCTTGCAACATTCTAGGACAACTGGGTCGATACGATCACCCCTGGAAAAAAAACAAAAAAACAAAAAAAATAAAATAAACACGCATCCGTGATCTGCCTTCTGGCAAAAAATGCAAAATTCCACATTTTTGTAGATAGGAGCTTGAAACTTCTACAGTAGGGTTCTCTGATACGCTGAATCTGATGGTGTGATTTTCGTTAAGATTCTATGACTTTTAGGGGGTGTTTTCCCCTATTTTCTAAAATAATGCACATTTTCTCAGGCTCGTAACTTTTGATGGGTAAGACTAAACTTGATGAAACTTATATATTTAAAATCAGCATTAAAATGCGATTCTTTTGATGTAGCTATTGGTATCAAAATTCCATTTTTTAGAGTTTTGGTTACTATTGAGCCGGGTCGCTCCTTACTACAGTTCGTTACCACGAACTGTTTGATTACGCAAAATTTAGGAAACCTTTCAAATCCATCATATTCATCAGTAAATAAAAAATAAATAAAAACACAGTCAAAGCCTCGTTGTAAACTTATTATTTTTTACTGAATAATCGGGTAAATTTCACAATTTTAACGTACATATCTAACGGCATGTATGCAATATGAACTAATATTCGTAGTACGTGAAATGAAGCCATTAGATATGAAAGACATCGAAGCAAAATGCGTTCAATATGTTTGTAGAGAATTCAACGATATGTTTAACGATATGTATGCAATATGAACTAATATTCGTAGTACGTGAAATGAAGCCATTAAATAAGAAAGAGATCAAAGCAAAATGTATTCAATATGTTTGTAGAGAATTCAACGATATGTTTAACGATATGTATGTATTTAACGAAATGTATGCAATATGAACTAATATTCGTAGTACGTGAAATAAAGCCATTAAATAAGAAAGACATCAAAGCAAAGTGTGTTCAATATGTTTGTAGAGAATAATATGTATGTATGTATGTAACGATATGTATGCAATATGAACTAATTTTCGTAGTACGTGAAATGAAGCCATTAAATAAGAAAGAGATCAAAGCAAAATGTATTCAATATGTTTGTAGAGAATTCAACGATATGTTTAACGATATGTATGTATTTAACGAAATGTATGCAATATGAACTAATATTCGTAGTACGTGAAATGAAGCCATTAAATATGAAAGACATCAAAGCAAAGTGTGTTCAATATGTTTGTAGAGAATAATATGTATGTATGTATGTAACGATATGTATGCAAGATGAACTAATTTTCGTAGTACGTGAAATGAAGCCATTAAATAAGAAAGAGATCAAAGCAAAATGTATTCAATATGTTTGTAGAGAATTTAATGATATATTTTTAACGATATGTATGCAATAACCGGTTTTCATGGTCTTATACAAGACAATATTAGCTTCGGCTCAGTGGGAAACTACATTGTAGCTATAATTTTTATTAAATATTTAGTTGATATTTCGGTTAGATTAGTTTAGTTAACGTATTGCATACAATGTGGCTTGGCCAGCCCCCCTCAGATAATTCTTTTTTGTAGTATTCATAATTTTGTTAATAAAGTATTATAGATAGGTAGATAGATAAGTGTGTTTCAAAAGCCCATGGGCCATATACACACAAAAATATAAATAAATAACAAACAAGCAAGGAAATTAAACAACAGTACAGATTACAAACACGCACAAAAACAGAATACAACGCGAAAATAACTAATCTAACAACAAAAGAAATTAATCATATAAACTTTTTCTTCTTACTAAGGATTTATCTATATACATTCCCACTCGAAATATTGTGGTTGGGTTACTATTTTGCAGAATACCAGGAAGCACCAAATTAATCCCATGCAAATAAATTTCCCGTAAATCCAAGAGCACCGGGCGTTTCGGTAGAAAATGATCCAAGTCTTTATCCTCATATTTACAAATGGGACAAACATAACGCCTATCAGGACCAACTATCATTTTTTTTGTCGGACATTTTTTGCCTGTTCTGGATTGGAAGACAATTTGCCTATATTTTCATTACATTTTGTTTTATTTTATTAGCATTAATCAAACTTCACTTTTAGACAGAACTTGAGTGTGATGGCTATAAGACACAAGTACCAGACAAAAAAAATATTAGCTCTATTCCCGACATTTCGACCATACCGAAACCTCTAAACGTCCCAGATATAAAAAAAAATTAGAAGAACTAATTTGATTTTTGGCAATTGGAGGGGGTTCGCTGTAAATTTAAATTGGGAAATCAATGTCATTTAACGGCTTATGAATTGCTTCAGCTCAGGACAACCATCCCTTGAAAATTTTCCCCTTAATCCTAGTATTTTAGTTCTGAGCCAAGGAAGAACCCACTTTTACGACCTGACCTCAGAGCGTGCCCCACAGTTATGCCATGCTTAGCAGTTTCAGCCACACTTGGCAAATTTCGGCCAAGCTTAGCACTTAATACATGGTCTATTTGATTTTGAAAAGTAGGCGTCCCATCGTTGAGTTTGGGATTTCAGAAAAGTATATACTTCAAACATGACCATGAACAGTATACTAAGCATGTGTACTATTATAATTTATTATCTAGGGATTTTTTCCAACCCTTGAGTAAGTCAATCTAGGGATATTGGTAAACAAGTGGCGTCAATCCATGAAAAGGTTGAGAGGGAGAGGGGGGAAATGTATTTTTGATATCTAAGGGTGCACCTGGCGCAGAAATTTTAGGGGCGCAGAAATTTCAAAGAAATAATCTAACGGTTATAATCATTTCGTAATATTTGAATTTTGCTTTATTGAAATAAAGTGAAGGGCGCAGTTAATAATTAAAAATAATTAATAGATTATTGACAGAATATTAAAATAAATTAAAATAATAAAAAACTAATAGTTGAGCAATAATAACTGAAATGATTCATAATCATTATAAAATTTTTGGAAAATTCGATTCCTTGGTGAAAAAAAAAATATGAAAACTTATTTACAAACCAAATCATGCTGGTGCAAGGGTCTTGCAACTTTTTCTACTGGGGGGAGGGGGAGGGTATTTTTAATTTAGTTGACATCTTTCTAATGAAAAACTGAACTGAAAAAATACGATCTTACCCGTTATACCTATACCATTATTTAAAATATATTTTTTAGCTGTTTATAGGTATTAAGTCGAAACATAAGAGTGACGTATGACAGAATGCATGGGAAATATATAATCTGGGATATATATTTGTATATTAGGAGGGGGTTAGGGGGTAAAGTAGTGCGCTTTTAGAAATGATACAAGTGAGTATTCTAGGATTTTTAGGATTACTTATGTTATTCCTAAAAACACTTCATTCCCCCCTCCCTTAATTGCCCAAATTTATATCTTAGTTTACATATTTCCCACGCATTTTATCATGCGTCATTCATATGTTTCAACTAAACACCCGTAAACTGAAGCAACTTAAGCCATGAGTAAAGAGTGGTATACGTACAAAGGAAAAGATCCAAAAAACATTCCAATTTACATAATGATTACTTTAGCAACAAAAGTAAATTTTTACCTTCTCCGTTAAGTCTTTCGGCAACTGCTTTCATATGGTCGACAAACTTCAAATATTCATTTGTTGTATAGTCAATTGATTCGATTTCAGGTATTGCCATCAAACATTCATCAGCCATAAATGGGGCTAATTCGGGGGCCCCCGCAGCTAGAACCGCTGTAAAAAAAATAAGACTTTAGAAACAATACTGAGAATATTTCAAAGCAAAAATTTATTTGCATTATTCAATAGAATGCGCAATCGGTAATATCATTGCAGTTAATTGATATTTTCGAAATATTTAGAAGTTAGAAATGTGTGCCTCGTAATGTGTCAGTTCTTAATACGTGTGACTCCAGTGCTAAAATGGTTGTTGTTGTTTATAATGTACGAGCGCTTAACTCAGATATGGAGCCAGTGGTGCCAATTAACGAGTGTCGGGTGTAAAAAAAAATTCTTCAAAATGGCAGAAAAGGGGGGCTTTTTATTTATTTTTTCAATGAAAATATAAGAAAATGGCATTTTTCAATGTATATACCTGCTTTTTCTAAATCTAGGGGAGAGGCAGTGGGAATTGGCCCCTCCCCCAATTGATATCACTGTTTGGAGTAGTTTCTACTTGTTCATGTTTTGACTTCATTATTTCATTTTTAATTTCTGCATGTGTAAGTCTGCTTATGTGATGTATGACTTAATGTATATCTTATTTCTAACTTCTTATTTGTTAGATATAGTATTTTTTTATTCCTTATATCTTATTTCCTATATTTTCAATATTTCTAATTTCTTACATCTTATTTCTAATATCTGCATGTGTAAGTCATGTGTAATTCACGACTTTAATGTAATATATCCCTAATGCTTATATTTTTTCTAATATATGATTATGTTGTTATTTTATATATGTACGAGCGCCACTATGTTGGTATTTTTTCTTTACTACGACAGTAATTACGAATCTTATCATCGTGAGATTTTTATTTACGTATAATATTTCGTAAACGTATATACTACATAAACTATATACATGTATATTATATATTTTGTATATCCACAATTGCAACTTTATTTACGAGCCCTATACAAAAGATTCTGAATTAAAGCCTACTAAACTAGTTCTTTTTACCAGAACAGGAACTCAAAAGCAGACTAAAGCATCTCAAAGGCATGGTAACACACAGGTCTGATCCTTGGGGGAAGGTGTGGAATAGAAAAACCTGAAATAGTTATGTTCCTTTCAATTTTTGGGGGGAGATATGGGCCCTTTAAACCAAAGATGTTGGGGAGCAAAACCATCAAGAACACTCTCTAGAGGCGGAGAAGGCTAAAGCCATGAACCAAAACCTTGAAATGTTTCAATAGAATCTATGAATATTCAGTTCTTGGCAAATGTTTTAAATTCTGTAGTTTTTGTATTAAATTCAGTTTTTTGCTCGTAACTACGGGTGAAAAAAAAAACTTCAAAAGTTCTGCATTATTGGTTTTTGCAGTTCGGCACAGATTTTTTTTAGGTGTTTTCAGTTTTATTTGAAGAAAAAATGGAAACACGATTTAAAAATTGCTAGATTCATGTTACAGTTATATTTGGCCACAGAGTCCTCCAAAAGAATTAAACTTTGTGCTCAAACTTGGGAGTAGTATTGGAAGGTGAAACTGCTCCTTCCCTCTCTATTCATTATGCTTCAAGGTTACTGGTAGGCTATAAATGACTTTTCAGTCGATAGAGCCACGGAGTATTATCAGATGCAAAATCTGTGAATACATCGATTTTTCAAAACACATGCTATATTTTTTAGCTGTAGCAGCGATGATGACTGGCAATTCTTTTCGAAATAACTTAGTGGGAAGGGGCGTGTTCTATAGCCTGAAGCCGTCCCATATCTTAATGAAATAGTCCTTCTCATAGAATTCTTGCCATTTCAGGAATTAGGGGAGGACCAAGACCCACTGTTCCTCGACAAAAGATGTTTTTCTGTCGAGTACTAGAAGCACAGAAGCAGATGAAAAGCCAAGGTTAGAATCATAAATGCAAACGTCAGATATTACGTAACATATTGATGTTGATTTTACAGGATGGAGATTGCTTAATTAATTGTACTATTTGAACTCAAAGTCTCAATTATATTATTCAGAAATAGAAAATACTTGGTATTTTTTTTACCCCTTTTTTCCCCTTTTTACCGTTTCATCTCTTTGATGTTTTCAAGTCAAATAATGTACAGTTTCATGATTATGTATAAAGCATTATACTATAGTGATATTTTATATGTCACTCTTATTGTCAGAGTCTGATTCATTTCAATTTGGTTAAGGTGCTTAATATTATCCAATCCGTTTCGAAAACTATGATACGAGCAGGGGTGTCCATTTTGGATAGGGGAATTTGTCCCTCCTATACTTTTTGTCCCCTTTCCCTAGATTTTGTGAAACTATTTTTGGGTATATTTTCATTTAAGAATGTCTTTCTTTGGTATTTTCATCGAAAATTTTGGAAAGCTTACCCCCCGCCAATTAGATTTTGGTTAATATATTTTGACCCCGAATACTTCCGTAATTGAAGCCACTTGAGCTCAAGAAAAAGCACTGTTAAAATTTGAACAAGAAAAATTAACTTAAGCAGGAAGGGGTTGTGGCTCCCTTCAACCCATGAATCGGAACGCTTGAAGCATCTTCTGGCACTTTCGTAAAAATCAGACAAAATCGAGAATTTGTTGAGAAGATGAAAATGTTTCTACCAAGCATTCAACTGTACGAGTGGAGGGTTGAGGGGATCAACAACCCACTTCCCGTTCAGGGTAGTTACTGTCCGTTTTAAGTTTCAATGTCGATTCTTATTTGCATAGAAAAGCTAATTTTTTTTTTTTTTGCTCGTTTTTGATTTATCAGGCACTTGTATTTTTTCTCAAGAATGAGGCGGACTTATCACGTTTATGAGACCCAACTCTTTACTTCCAACAAGGAATCCTCAATTTAGCCTTAATGAAACCGAGTGGTACTCTCAAAAAGGTTATATTTTCAATTTAGTTTTAATGTTGGCACACACAACAGGAAATACTATGCAATAAAAATACAAATTCTTCCATATTAAACTTAAAACCGACGGGTGGTCAATATCCTGCCACCAGGTGTACATCTCGGAACGTCAGGTGGTGCCGCTAAGCTACGCCACGCTTTACACAGTTCCACCACGCTTGGCAAGCGCCACCTGGTGTACATGATTCACGACAGAGGATTAATTCCTCGTGTTGAACCGACTGTCACCCTTAAGTTTACTTAATCCACAGTACACATATCTAGATATGTGTATTGTGCCTAATCATTTAGTCATCGCAAGCGCAACCTTAAAGTTGCAAAGGAAAAGAAAACAGAAAAATAAGAAAGGAACAATTGCGCACATTGAGATTTAAAGCCAATCCTCGCCAAATAAAGCATTGATAGATTGCAAGCATAGCTTTGTTACCTGAACAGATTCCAGAGGATATAGAAAACGCATTGCAATAGGGAGCCGGTAAACAGCAACAATTGCATTAAATTGCCATTTTAGATAATCAGGCGTAAACATAGTGTTTACCTGCTGCAATGGCATCAATGAGGGGAAGGCGGGTATATAACCCCATATTCTGAATGGCGTTTTTGGTAATTTCGCTGAAAAAAGCATACAAAAAATTGCCCCTTGGGTTTTCAAAAACACAGTTTTCCCCTACATGGTTCTTTCCCGAAACCAAACAATTCAGGTTTTGTGTAATTCTCACCTTAAATAGGAATGATTTTTACGCCCCTGTTCTCCCATAAGAGACTGGGAGTCTTTTTCTCTCCCATAAACTAATATACTTTCCGTCATATTTCGAAAACCAAGCTACCCCCCCCCCCCCCAAATACCACACAAAAAACGATTTTGTATCTAAATACATCCTTATGTCACGGACTGTCAATTTCATCCCTCGCAAGAGCTTGTGATTCCCCTCTGCAAAGAGAAAGGTAGAGGTCCTAAAACACGAAAAAAGTGACATATTTCCCTATCGATTATCGATCTTTGCTCCGTTTCTAACAAATAGATCTCTTAATAGGGTTGAGACGGAGGGAAAATTGTTTTCTTCATCGTATGCCAGCTGGGATTCGTATGTCACACAACAGACGTAAGGAGATGAGCCGGATGAACGAACAGACAATAGAATGAACTCGATTCTGTTATGGCAGCTTCGTTAGGATAAAAATAAATACATGCTAATGGCGTCACAGATTAAGACCTGACTAAACAATAAAAAGAAGAAAATAAGAGATTTTGCCGGGAGAAATTATTGATAACAGCTCAAACTTCAGTTCTCAATCTTGCAATGAAAGCATTGCCGATTTTGACTTCTAAAACTTTTGAAGGTAATGCGACTCCTAAATTTTAAATCCGAAATCTTACTTCTATTTTTCAATATAAGCGCGCTATGCTAATACTGCTAATAACAAATTCCCGAGGCACCAATCCACCAGAGGCCTGGAAACAGCTGCGCACACTTCTCCACCCCAATCTGCTCAGAGCTTCAGCCTTAGCCCCTCCTCCCATGGAGCTCCAATGTCCTTAAAATCCTGTTTTATGACCTCTTCCCTGGCCCATTTCACTCATCCACGGGCACACCTGCCTTTCGTTTGGTCCCAGATGGATGGCCAAAAAGCATCATTTCTGGCCATATATCATCCTTCAACCACAAACTGTGGTCTAGCCACTTCAAAGCATTATTCTTAAAGGTCAAAAAGCATTGTTTTTGGCCAAATATCATCCTTCATCCCTAAAATGTGGCGGATCATTATTTTTAAAGGCCAAAAAGCATTATTTCTGGCCATATATAATCTTTTAACCACAAACTGTGGTCTAGTCACTTCAAAGCATTATTCTTAAAGGTCAAAAAACATTGTTTTTGGCCAAATATCATCCTTCATCCCTAAAACGTGGCGGATCATTATTTTTAAAGGCCAAAAAGTATTGTTTTTGGCCAAATATCATCCTTCATCCCTAAAACGTGGCGGATCATTATTTTTAAAGGCCAAAAAGCATTATTTCTGGCCATATATCATCTTTTAACCACAAACTGTGGTCTAGCCACTTCAAAGCATTATTCTTAAAGGTCAAAAAACATCGTTTTTGGCCAAATATCATCCTTCATCCCTAAAATGTGGCGGATCATTATTTTTAAAGGCCAAAAAGCATTATTTCTGGCCATATATAATCCTTCAACCACAAACTGTGGTCTAGCCACTTCAAAGCATTATTCTTAAAGGTCAAAAAGCATTGTTTTTAGCCAAATATCATCCTTCATCCCTAAAACGTGGCGGATCATTATTTTTAAAGGCCAAAAAGCATTATTTATGGCCATATATCATCTTTTATCCATAAAACGCGGCCAATCCACTTTAGCCTTTTCATATTTACTACAATGCGTACCACATATCCCTTAAGTAGTAAATATTTGCCAACTCCGAAATTTAGATATTCTGAGCAAGAATTGATGAATTTGTTTTGATGATACGTGAGAAAATCGCGGAATCTCTTGCGTCAATTTTAGGTTGTAAATTTCAACCAAACACAAGGGTTTGTAAACTGTACGCCGTACGTTGAGAAACGCACGTTTCATTTCCACTCGAAGAGCATTTTTGAAAACATCCACTCCTCTACCTAGGATCTTTCTCTTTTCTTCAGCAAGATTTGCTGCGACATCAACAACGACAATATGCTGGTGATGTCGCTAGTTATTATTGTAAAAATTAGGAACTCCTTTTAAGGAGTTGAAGATGTTCTTCTATGGAGCACTTCTCCAAAGAGTTTATTCCACGTGTCGATCCACCGTCAGAGCAACAGATTTACTCTTCAGGTTTCCCGATCATCTGAATCCATGCAAGAAGGTTACGACGAGTTCCCTCTAAGCCTTTTCCTAAACTCTGACAAGGATTACCTTGGAGACTTCTAAACCCTCTTTAAGGAATCTAGTCATCTATGGAATACTTCTACTTGATATATTCCACGCGTCAATCAATTGTCAGAAGCAATGTTCTTCCCTAAGATTTCTTGATAAATGCAAACAAGGTTTAGAGAAATTCAGTCCGTTGCTTTAAATACAAGAGCCACATTTGAGATTCCCTCAGAAGAAGGGTAAGGCACTGCTCGTATAATATCAAAATGGCTACTATTTCAGAACGCTTATGACACGATACATGGGATTTTATAGCACTTCACCAGAAGCTTACGTTGGCAAGTCTTGAATCGGCCAATGTGGGTCTTTAATTAACTAGAAAAAGAAAACATTATAATGGACTTCATTCCATTAGAGTGTATATCTTGAGGATACCACCCAAAGATGAGTCTGAGAAGGGAGGCAACCAAATCCTGTTCTAGCTTTCAAGAAGTTTGAGAAAAGCTCCGTCAATCTTTAAATAGGAAATAGGACCGTTTCAGTCATATATTTAAAGCAAATACTTTGATCGTCCTCTATGAACTTGTGCCCCGGAAATCAACTCTTTTTGAAGTTATTTCCAAAGGCAACATTTTATGGTATTCTCCAACAAGTACTAAAGAAACATCTCACAAGTATCAAGTCGAAAAAATCCGCTTCTTAGTAACAAGGTTTATTAAATCAAAAGGTAGTCAGTGGCAATAAATAATAGTTGCTAAATATTTTACCCTATTTTTTCAGGATACGATTTAGTGCAAACATAAGGGGATGTGGTTTGCAGAGATGTATGCTCCATTCGAAAATTATTTCAACGATGAGGTTAGGTTCTGGCCCTATTTCTGGTCGCTCAGGATACAATCACCCCGAATATCGCTTGAAACGGACCAGCTCCAAAAAAGAAGTTTAAAGGTGAATTAGTTTTTTGGGGAGAGGGGGATGTGAGTGGGTTATAGGGCTGGGGGAGGATCGGGTTGAAAATGTAGGAGTGGATGAAGTTGTGTTTGGATAGTGGTTGTTACCCTGGGGGTGTTTGGGGAGAAAGTGATTGTTCTTTTTATTATTATTAATGTTTTATTTAGTCTATGGTGATTCTAGGAATGTTTATGTAGTTAATCATTACACATAAGAGAAATCTAAATTTTTCCCCAGCGTAGTGATTTATATCTATAATAGTTTACATTTTCATTTATCATGTTAATAAAAGTCAAGTTAATGTTAATAAAAGTCAATTCATAAATGTTCTCTCTGTAGATATGCATCTAGTTGAATTTCAAATGCTGAGCCAAAGCCAGCTATGTACACAACAGAGACAAGACATCCATTCTAGGCACGTATACAACCATTTTCTCCAGGGAGAGGGGGGAATGAAAAATGCTTGAATATTGCCCAACGTAATTCAGGAGAATTTGGGATTTCAGGAGAAAGGATAGCTCCCCAACGACCCCCTGGGTACGTCCCTGCTCTTGGTCCTTATATACCACATTCCATGGGATCTCAAAATTAGATCCATTGCTAAATGAGATTACTGGGTCTCATTTCTCACTTTTATGGAAATTCTTTGGACCTGAAAAATAAACCGCCAAGGACGGGTCATTCGAAGGTAAATCAGAGTGGGAGGGGGAGAGGGGGAGCCAATTCTCGACATGATGTCCTCCATCCTCAATAAACGCAATTTTCTATAAACTCGCCATACATGTTATAAGCGAGTCTTTCTTCTGTCTGCAATAAAAAGTGTCAACCCAGTAGTAAACACTCCCCTAGAGTCATGTACATATCAGATACATCATTGGCTTTCCTTAACCAATTCTACTAGTTGATCCAGTTCCCCAGTATTAAGCATAATCGATTGAGCTAAATCTAAATGCATATCGACCAACTTTTACATTTACTGTTAAGGGCCTCTGCAGAACCGGTTCCCCTTTGCAAGAAGAATCCTATCAAACATATAACCATATTGTCAGAACAATAGTGATTTCATTAATCATGGTTTCAAATGTCCCAGAGAGGTCTACCCGCTGTATCACGGTCGACTACCCAAGCCTGGAGTTATCTACAACCCGTTGTGGTGGATAAAAAAAAGCGGAGGTGCAATGATAGAGCGCTTTTGGCCCCACGAAATGAATTCATGGCTGTTAATCATAAAAACAATGGGTCAGACAAAGGGCGAATATTTCAAATTTTAACCAATGAATGATAACAAGAGTTAGAACCATCATGAATAATAGGATACATTAATATAGAAATATTGTCTCTGGCCCTTTCGATAAAATAGAGATAAATGAGGGGCTTTACATTCTGGCAAAATCAAATTCAGCTAAAAAAAAATTCTCCATTACTTCCCACTCTTACTTCCAACATTTGCTGAAGAACGGCTTTTCATTTTGGCAAAATGAATTCAAGTCTTAGAACATCCAAAAATTTTAAAAATATTTATTGGCGAATTTCAAAGTCCATAATGGATACCAGAAGCCCCCCCCCCACCCCCTAAAAAACAGACACACAATTTCATGCAACCCTAAAATTAGGAGAGAAGTACAATTTTTCAGGCACAAATCCTTTTTCAGAGTCCAGAAGGATGGTTTCAGATAGGCTAGCTTTAAACAGCAACACGTGGATGTTTGCGACAGCAACACCTCAAGGTGACACTTGAAAAGGTACTTCTAAGAAAATCAAGTAAGCAACTGTTTTTCATTAATTCTATAGGAGATTAAAGATGTCTGTGAAAAAATAGAATAAAAAATGAATGTAAAAATTTTTGGCAAAAAAGAAAAAAATTAAATTCGATTCTGGCAACAACAAAAAAACAGGTGAATTGACCTAATAGAACCGACCTTTCAAAAATGTATTTTTTTTTTTTTTTTAAATAACAGTGAGCTTCAAGATCACTGTTAATTTTGCAAACGCTATAAACCTAAAAGATGATATTTTAATTTAGAAAAACCGTGAATATTGACGGAATTTTACAGAATTTAACACTGGCCTCCGGGGGATTAGAATGGTGGATCATTTTATGTGCATGTTATTATGAATAAATTCTATCTTTTCTTACAACCATGACTTGGTTTAAATAATATATTTCGTTGTAGGAGATTCTAATGGTCAAATCTGATTCTATTTTTCCTTTTAACTTTACGAGAGATTGAAAATAGGGCTTTTTTTACCGCACGGCACAATTTTCTTTTCGACTTCAAAAACAAGAAGAAACAGGCTCTTAGACAAAAAAATGAACTACAGAAAATTAGCATAATTTACACTTTATTATACAAGTTTTTAATACAAGTTTAAAATAGGTTTAATAATTTAAGAACAACCTTGCATAGACTTTGTTCAAAAACAGACTAGTAAGTGAAAATAGAATTGAAAGGGTATATATAAGTTTAAAAAAAAGGAAAAACAAGAAAAGTTATACAAATAATAAGAGAGATTATAGAAAAAATGTAAAAATCTGGACTTTCCGGGGAGAGAGGGGGTTATTCCCGGTTATAAGCCCGTGTTAATCTTGGATGAGCAACAGTTACACTTAGGGAATTTGACAACCAGCTAAATTCTAGCTGTGACTGAATTTGTCAGTGCACCTACTGAGGGGTCTACGACCTTCAAAATCAGGTACACCACTCGGCGCGTGTCAAGCGCGGGCAAAAGTGTGCCACGCGTGATAGAACTGTACCAAGTGATGCAATGATTATACCAAGCGTGGCAGAACTGTACGGCACATGTAGCGCTCCGAGATGTACACCAGATGGCGGATAGTGGGCAAACCCTCGACACCTAAACTACGCCCATCGGAAAAAGACCGAGTAAGCGGGCGCGTTTGGGTGCGTCAACAAACCCTGCTTATTTTGGACTTGTCGAACTATTTGGCAGCTATTATTATTAGCTGATCCAATTCTTCAATTAAAGAACAAAAATAATTCATTTACAACCAATTTAGATTGTTTGCTTCCCTCTAACTTGGTAAATTATAGGTAGTTCTGGCATTTATTTATCTTCAAGCTTCAACAGCAACATATGCGAATATATTAAAATTATCTCCTAACTTGGTAAATTATAGGTAGTTCTGGCATTTATTTATCTTCAAGCTTCAACAGCAACATATGCGAATATATTAAAATTATCTCCTAACTTGGTAAATCATAGGTAGTTCTGGCATTTATTTATCTTCAAGCTAACATATGTGAATGTATTAAAATTATCTTCTAACTTGGTAAATTATAGGTAGTTCTGGTGTTTATTTATCTTGAAGCTTCAATAGCAACATATATGAATGTATTAAACTTATCTCCTAAGCTTCCCAAATATAATAGTATCAAAAAACCAGTTACTTGTTTTTCTGCTGACTAATTTAGCAACAAGTGAGTTATAAATTACGATCTGGTAGCATTAAATCTTCAAAAACTATTGATTAGCAAATAAGCCCGTGGCCCATAGCACTTGATTTTGACAACTGATGGTTCTTATGGGAGACATTTTTGCAACAACAGTCAATGCTGTACCAATGCGTTTGTGGTTTATATTTTTACAGCATTTATTCTTGCATATATCTGCAATATTCTATATGAATAAGGAACGATTTTTTTGCGTTCTCTGGACAAACAACAATTAATCAATTGAATTGATTCATGTCAAACCCTGCCTTGTCGACTAATGAATGTATATCCGGACTTGGTGACATTGGATATTTTTATGCATATAATTAACTTTCATCTAATTTAATATTTTACACATGCACATATGAGAAGCCATCCTGTCTAAGTTTACTTTTTTAAATTCCTTGAAACTTTACCATCACAGCACTCGACTATTTTGGTAAAAGTAAGTTTATGTTCTGTTCTGAGCCGAACCCTAAAATATTCTTATTCCTACTTCTATACATTAAGAAACTTTTTATTCATCTGTTTTCAGTCATCTCCAGTTTTATGTATAATCTATGTATAAGCGCAAACTCTTATGTATAATCTAATGCTATATATAGGTGACAGGAAGGGGGGGATGGAAAGCAGTTCAACTAAAACTCTGAAATTCCAATAAAGACTTTTTTTTTAATACTATGAAATAAAAACTTTATTATGAGAAGTGTTTCGTTCAGAGTTCTATGGCGGCAACTATTTAGTAAGAAGAATATTCTCGGAAAATAAGGATCAATGCCTGAAAATGACGAAGCACTGGTCACAAAACATTGAACAGAAAATTTTTGGAAGCCAATTTGACGAAGGTCATTCCAAGTCCACTTAACAACATTACTCATTCTTAACAAAGAAAAAAAGATACAAAACATTTATGGATATTTTTGCCATTGGATTATTATTGGATTGTAATCAAAACCTGGAATGAATTTCCTTTTTAAATTTTCAATAATGTTTTTTGTGACTTTTCTAAAAAAATGCTTAGTCTTTATTCGGTTAATATGTTACAAAAGAATTAAAAACATATTTGTGGAGTTAAAAATGTTTAGCGTGAATCAATTCAATTGAAGCAATTATGGGCATAAAACTAGAAAAGGAAGGGCTTAATCAGTTAAAGAACTCTTTCTTCAGCATAAAAATTAAATCGAAAAAGCACTATGGAACGCTGGGTAAGTACTGGTTAATAACCCTTGCCACAGAACGCACCTGAGGCCATAGTGGTTCCAACTCCTTTGAGATTATTCAATGCCACTGTGGCAGCTTCCAAGTTGGGCAATTTTTTTAAGGCCTTCTTCGTCTCCGTTATAACGGCTTTGGGTGTATTTATTTTGATCAGGTTGGACAAATGTGGGTAGAATTTCCCTCTCTGATTAAAAAGAAAAGAAACTAAGCAATGGAAAATAAAAAGCATAAAAGACAAGAAACAAATACTACGGCGACAAAAGCAGAGTTGGCAAAGGGATTGGCGCAAATGATTGCTGTATCAAAAGAAGGGACGTCGAAATTACATACTAAACACAGGTAAAGATTATTATACCATCAGACTTAGAAAGCACCGATAGAAATTTCGTCCTTTCTTCTGAAAACATTCATTTGCACTAATTGCTCCATTTTGACAACTACACAAAAATCCTTCCATCTCCAAGTTTCACCGCAAGGCATTGTAATACTGAAATTTTTTCCATATACATTGACGTTCTTAGACATTAAATTCATCTTACAGAATAAACTATCTTAGATATTTGATGGAGTAGAAGATGAAACTGTTGGCTTTCTTGGACGAAAATTTTTCTCCTAAACTGACAACTTTGACCCCAACACCATCTAGTATCCCCGGGAGACAATTCTGTAGTCGTCAGCTTAAAAAAAAGAGATCCTGTCTCATAAAAAAAAGAGAGACAGGGTTTAGACTCCAGAAGCAAAAATATTCTTGTTATCATAACAAGGCAAATCGGGGGAGGAAAATTTTTATTTACAATCTTTTCGTAATGCTGTAGGCTACATATACGACTAAAATATATTACTAATGAGAAATAATCTAACGAATGTAGTCCAATCCGACCGAAAGGACAACATGTATATTGCTGGCATCTGGATGTCACAGGCAGCATTACCAACAGGGTAAGATTGTACCGTCTTTGGTAAAATTTAGAGGTCTTAGTACAACGCGGCACTTTGGGAACATTCGGGCATTTTATGGCACAATGCCAAATTTATGGTACTAATCGCATTTGCGTGATTTACATCTTGAAATTTCGAAACTCCACTGGGCATCTCTTAGGAATGTCAGCAACAGAAAAGAGATCTTAGGGACATAAAAGGAAACCTCCAGGAACTTCAAGATTCTCAACCCCAAAAAGGAGTGAACCAAATTAGTTTCACATAGACGATTTTAAAATACGAGGGAAAAAAGTCCTTGCTTTTCATTTTATTCTAGTATTTTTGTCTCTGATAAGAATATGGACATAATCGTGCCACAAAGGATGTTTTGTCGTAAAATTTCAATCGTAAAACCTGTAGAATTTGTATCAAAGTGTTGGCAACGCTGGTAGCTTAGTAAACTGAGAAAGAGAGGGACAAATGAACAAGCCAAGCTATGGAGAAATTGGTAATCTTCCCATAAGCATCATCTGACAACCTTTTTCATACGATACTTTTGTAGAAACACATTGTTATGTAGAAAGCCCAAATTATTGGAAGTACCAAGGATAGTGAAAATAATAATTGTGTTGAATTAATTTGAATTAATTATGTGGAAATTCATACAACTATACTTGCACCTTAATAAATTAGAAAAAGAGGAAACTAAACTTTTAATGAATAAGATTTCCGTAAACAGTTATGCAATTTTCGGTAGCAAAAAACAAATAAATAAAAAATAAGATAAAATAAATCCACGCCGTATAGCTTGGAAAGGCTACTTTTTCCTTTGAAGGTCAATTTGTCTGCTTTCCTTTGAAGGTCAATTTGTCTTTGGAAATCAAAAGATGGTTGAATATGTGAATTTTAACAGACAACGCGTTGTCAAATCCAACTAATTCATTTCGCTTATTTACTTTCACGGTCCACGTGGCAATAATGACCAAAATGTGGCACTATCCTTAAAAACTTCATAAGTTAGAAACAGACGAAGAAAAATCTTAGAAAATCATGGTCTTCAGTTATAAAAAGAACTAAGTTGGGGCAAGAGGCAAAGAATTTTCTTATTTTAATATCCTTGGTACTGATGGCTTGCAAGCTTTTCGTCTCTGATCAGTTTGAAAATTATAGCCAAAAATGTTGGGCCGAGAAAAACCCAATGTAGAAAATGCCACCCCCTCCCAAAAAAAAGAAAATCATAATAATATTCAACCTTTTATCGCAAGAAACGACGAAGTGAAGAGCTTGTTTAAATTTGACTTAAGTTTGTTCAAGGCCATGTTATAAAGGGCATTAAATAAAATACCAAACAGTCAGAATCCTATGGATTGAGTGATATTTTCCTTCGTTTTTTTTTTCTTGAAAAGGTCCGCTTTTAAATTTCTTTTTCATTCCAAATCGGGGTTACTATTTGTCGTTTGGTGAAATAGGGGTCGTTTAAAATGCTTGATGAAAAAAAAAGCCGAGAAAGGAAGGGAAAATGGTTTTTACAAAAAAAAAGTCTTAAATTTAGTCAGGAATGAATTTACGGTCCACAAAAAAAGCTTTTTCCGACATAGGTGAGATTCTAGCCTTATTTCCAGGAGATAAAAAAAATTAACAGAAACAAATTTTTGATGCGTTTTTAAAGTTTTTGTTTGTATCCCCCCAAAAAATTCTTTTGTACCCCCCTAAAAAACGACTAGATACGGCCCTGGTTGAAAACACTTGAAATTTTAAGGGCTTAGAGAAAAGCAATGCAAAAAAAAAAGGTAGTTTCTCGGACCAATTATTCAAATCATTACTTATTCACTGTTCCAAAATTATTTTTCTCACACTTGAGGTCTCGGGTGGACGTTAATAATCTTATCCATCTCTGACCAATGTGAATACACAAGTGTATTTAAAGAAAAATAATACTTTAGTGTCTTCATTTACCAACAAAGCCTGTTTTCAAATCTATACCACCAACAATTTTTATGCCATATTAAGTTTAAAATTTGACCTTAGACAGGAAACTCGGAGAAGGAGCGTCAATACTGAAAGCATAAACTACAACTAAACAAAAATAATGAGAAAAATGATTTCTGATGCAACTTTAATTAAAGAAAAACTATTCAAAACGATACTAAATACACAGTTAAAGAATGAACGAAGTAGAATCAGAAATCATTACATTCAAACGAGAAAAACTTGGACTTGTCAAAAAATTAAATTATTTAACACCCTACCTACCTCAAGGGTGCAGAGGGCGTTGACATGGTGTTCTCAGGGACCAGATGACGAAAATACCAATTCTGACTTTTGGGGGGGGGATTTGCAAGAGGTGAGAAGAGTTTGACCTTCATTTTAAGAAACAAGGTTGCGCTTTTTGGCACATACTTCACTGATTTTTGATGGCAAGGGGGTCATATCTATCCTTCTGGGAACCGTCTGAAAACATTATAGACATAGACTTCCTCTTCAATTGTTAGAGTTACGCCCCTTCGAAATGGATTTTCGGGTGCATTCTCGCCAAAGTTATATTAGAGCCTGCTACGTATTGACTTTCTCTGGCAAGCTATTAAGAGTTGGGGTAAAAATATTAATTTTGCAAAAATGTTTTGCATTTGTTTAACGCGCATAAATTTTAACACCCATATGAGCTTATAGTGTAAAACATTATTTTCGTCTAAATAAACCTAAAAAATTATTACATGATATTGAAAGGTACTAATTCATTATATCTCCCAATACGACTTTGTCTGTTACCAACTAGGCAAATGAAAGGACGTGTCAGAATAGAGGGTTTTCACAAAAAAAGCTTCTTTTATGTTGTTAATAAAAAAAAAAAATATGTTTAAAAATTCAGCTGGGATTCTTTTCGATTTTCTTTTACTGAAAATCAATTCCCCCCCGCGCCGATTCGTGCCCAAATAAATGTAATCAAGAAAACTGCAATTTAACCAAGCCTTTTTCAAACATATCAAACGCAATTTGTTCTTAATGGATAAGAACTGCTCTGATAAATAATCCCGCTGATGTTCTCGAAAGATTGTTGTACACAAATTGGTTGAGCAGTACAAACTGTTGAACACAGGTTTGCAGAATAAAAAACTCAATTGGCATCGAAGATAATGTTTAGGAAGTAAAAGATACACGCTTTTTTGGCAAACCCGGAAAAGATCTGCCAAAACTTAAAAACTGTTTTAAAATACATTTCACCATAAAATTTACAGTATTCATCATCTCAAGGGATGGGGGAGAAATCATAAGTAAAACTTTACTCCTTTAGATTCAGCATCCTTAGGTGACATATCCAGGCTTAGCTGACGAGGTCATTCGGCCCTCCTAGCGTCTGTTCATTTATATGATCTGTACTGTATATGATGAATAGGTTTCATTAAAAGGTATTGAATACTATGCATAGTTTGGTACCGGCCCACTCTAAATGAAATTTTTACTACTATCAAGCACCAATTCAAGGCAATCAGAATTGTTCATAGAATTTTTCCACCAATCAAAATTTTTTATGAAAAATCTGATTGGTTCAAATTACCGCTGGCTAAATTCCTGCATGTGTAAAACCTCATTGTGAATAGGATCTAAGTATACCCTATTGTGTGTCACGGTTAGGAGATCCAGTCAAAACTTTCAGGATTTTTTTTCAGAGGGCGGGACAGGTAAGGACATTTCAAATTGTATTTTGGGGGGATGGGGGCAAACTATTTTTTTTATTCTCACAGATTAGTATGAAAAATGGGCAATGGCGAAGAGCGGGGACATGTGCCGTTTTCTCTTACCTATATTGTGGTAGTGATAGGGGGCGAGGAAGGGGGGAAATCTGACATTGTCCCCGGGCGCTGAAAACTCTAACTACACCTTTGAATATGGTTTTTCTCTTTTTTTTATGCCGGTCTTTTGACATACTTTTTGGCTAGTTCTGGATAAGTATCTAGCAAATGAATGTTAAATTTACTAGCAGTCTAGAAGCTTTTACTTCAATTCACAATCAGAGGATATATTCACCGTTCACGGGAAATCTAAGCTGTGTCATAAAATAAACTACATTAATGATTTATCTGAAATTACATCTGATGTGAACATAGGAAGAATATAGGAAAGGAGGGAGCGAGGAAATAACCCCGATTTTTAGGAAAAGAACAAGTAACAAGTCCAAGTTATTCTTTAAAAATAAAAGGGGAGATCTACTTCCCATAACACGTCTAACTACTACCCCCTACGAACCTGAGGCGAATCCTGGACCAACCCCTTTGAGGGTACACAGACTCTGAAGAGCTGGAGTTAATTCTTTCTTGTTGATGATACGTTTCAGAGCTTGTTGAGTTGTTAATTTGACTAAACGAGGTGTATTCATTTGCACAAGTTGCAGTAATCTTGGCTGAAATTTCCCTCGCTAACGAGGTTAAATAGTAATTATTATCAATATAACTATTTGAAATTGAAATTACACTTGACAAAAACTTCCACACTATCACATCGAGCCTCTTCTTTATGCACCATTATTTTCAGACAGGGCTGTATCCAGAAATTTATCGAGGAGGAAGGGGACAAAAGAATTTTTTGGGGGGAGGGATTACAAAAAACTTAAAAAACACATCAAAAGTTTGCTTAAATTCACTTGTGTTAAATTTTTAGGAATTGGACAACCATTTCGGGGGGGGGAGGAAGGTTCAAACCCCCTAATCCCCTCCTGGATACAGCCTTGTTTTCAGACCTTTGTTCACGATCTTGTGCACATAAGTTGAACGTTCAAACAAGATCAAAAATATTCATGATTACATCAAATTTTGTCAGAGTAATTGAGCTAAGTAAACGAAACTTGAAACAAAATCACAATAAAAAGAATAAAAAAGGCCTTGCGAAAAAGTCGATCATGCGTTATTAGAACAAACTAGAACAAAAAATACATCTGGGATGGGTAAATCTGATAAATTTTTCTTCTATTCAGAATCTGGGACTTTCGTCATCCACGAGAAATCTCCGATAAAATAATATATATTATCAAGGCCGCATCCGAGGGGATTAGGGGGCTTGACCCCTCCCCAAACGGAAATTTTTGTCCGACATGTAAAAACGCAACAAAATGAATGTAAACAAATTTTAGGTGCGAAGGTTTTTTTGTAAAAAATCCCTGAGAAAAAAACTTTTGTAACTACCCCCCCCCCCCGAAAAATTCCTGGACACGGACCTGTATATAATCTTGATTTATTCGGATTTTAATCTGTTGTGAACATAGGAAGAAAATCACAAAAAAAGGTAAATGTATTATGTAAAAGTAAGTGGAGGCGACGAGGAAAGAAAACAAAATCTTAAGGATATAATAACAAGTCCAAGTTATTCAGTAAAAAGGGAGGTTTACTTCCCACAAAACGTCTAACTACTACCCCCTACGAACCTGAAGCAAATCCTGGACCAATCCCTTTGAGGGTACATAGACTCTGAAGAGCTGGGGTTAATTCTTTCTTGTTGATGATACGTTTCAGAGCTTGTTGAGTTGTTAATTTGACTAATCGAGGTGTATTCATTTGCACAAGTTGTAGTAATCTCGGCCGAAATTTGCCTCGCTAATGAGGTTAAATAGTAATTATTACAAATATAACAATTTAGAATAAAATTACACTTGAAGAATAACTTCCACTCTATCACGATCTAAATCATTGTAACCCAAATATCGCGATTTCTAGTCATTTTAGACCTCTTCTTTTACGCGTCATTGTTTCAAAACTCCTATTCACAATTTACCATCTTGTGCATACATGCTTAGACAAAACAAATTAAAAATACCCACGATCTGATCGGATTTCGTTAGTAACCAAAATATGGAACAACATCTAAAAAACATAAGGATAAGACCTTACAGAGAAGCTGATAGCGTGTTATCAGAACAAAGTAGAACCAAAATACATCTGCACTGTTTTGATGGTGGTTTACTAAATTGGAATTCGTCCAAAAATTGATGCAAAAGACAATCATAAATAAAGAAAAGAGGCAATATCACTAGCGTACCCTGCACAATCGATATGAGATGACTAACCAACGCAGCAACAAACAAAACCCGATTTTCAATTTGCGAAATCCTGCATCAAACTTTCAAAAAATCCCTTTCTTAGGTGGCTCTCAAGCAGGCACGTCTCCAAAAATGGCGACCTAATGTCTGTTCGAAGGTAAAAAGTAAAAAATACGGCATTGGATATTACAATCTCTACCGGCTGTGCTAATCTCTGTTCCATGACCCTTCAGCTAGTAAGTGCCACGGGGGGCTGGGGGCCACCCATCATGTGCTTTTGCAAACCCTTACTGTTTATATTCCCCAGATTTCTTTATGTACCCCCATTCAGAGCTGGATTGACTCTGGCTAAGCTTACGGAGTCAAGCCAATGACTTAACCAGCGAAACCAGGAAAAAGTGGCCAAAACCTAGAATTGTCTTCCATCCCCCTCCTAATTTCCTACATTTTCATAATTAGCCTATTTTGGTGTATGTTTCTATTCCCTCCTCTATCCCGCCAAATATACAATCGTATTCCCTCGTGATTTTTAAGATTTTTGAATTCTGCATAGTAATATAATTTCTGGGCCAACTACATGACAGATAGGTGAAAAGGCAACTGAAAACTGCATCCATATCAAGATTGGCAACTGTCTCCCGAGTGATGAAGAACAAAGTTGCACCCTGAGCTTAGCTTTTAACATTACAAAAATATTAGAAATAAAATTTGAACAACCAACATGGTAAAGATTCAGCCCACACAGAACAAGCTAGAGGTTGCTACACCCACTCCGTCGTTTTTTCTGCCTTGTCCAGTTAAATACTAAATATTCCAGATAAGTGACCTTTTATTTGTTTTTAAAAAAAGTTTATCACCCACCCACCCTCTTCCCCCAAATAAGAAGCTTCATACAGATTCAGCCCACACTGAACAAGCTAGAGGTTGCTACCCCCACTCCGTCGTTTTTTCTGCCTTGTCCAGTTAAATACTAAATATTCCAGATAAGTGACATTTTATTTGTTTTTAAAAAAAGTTTTATAACCCACCCACCCTCTTCCCCCAAATAAGAAGCTTCTTGAACATCTATTTGATCGAGCATGTACTCCTTAAATAAAAGAAAAACACAAGATTTTCCGTTATATCCTTTAGTGCTTTTTTGTTTTGCCAAACCATACCTCCCCCCATTCCCATTGTGAGCCATCCAATACAAATTCCTGCATACATGAATCTGGTAAACATACGTGTACCAGATACACGTGCCAGTTACACGCGCTGTTACGCGTGCGAGTTAAAAATATATTTAATAGCAGCAACTTTGACAGAACTTAATACAACAAGACATTTTTATGTAGCAAATGCAATCTAACAAGGAGTAAAATAGGATTTAGCTTCTTATGATTTGATACTGCAGAACCTCCAGACTTCAATATTTGTATTAATCTATATTTAGATCATTTTGTCAAACAAAACTATGCCTAATCAAGTTATATAAAGTATTTTCGGACTAGGTGTGATTTCTTCCTCACGCAAACAGGTAGTTCCTCATTCAGAAGGTTCGTGCCGACTCTCCAGATCTCTGGTAGAGTGCTGATTTTACTGTTTTTGCCAGAATTTTCCACTAGTAACTGCAAAAGTTTGTTGACTTTTATTTTTTCTTTTTAAATTGGAAATAAGAACCAACAAGTGATGAGAATTAAGCGCAAAGAATCTTAATCAACAATATCAGCGAACATTCGTTTATAGTCTAGGGCTATATCGAGGTATTAGTCGAAGCGAATAGGATACAGTTAAACAGAAAGCGACTCTGAAAACCCAGTAAATGTAATTTTTTGAATCCAATGAAGTAAAATTCTGTTATTATCAGTATCTAGTTCAAAAGAGGTAAACTGAACGAGATTAACGCCCAAAGATTACAAATTT